>NC_060181.1:6980225-6990225 GCF_021184085.1 Oncorhynchus gorbuscha
ATATTCCTGTATGATGATGTATTGTATAATGGTGTTACTGTAGAGTGATATTCCTGTATGATGATGTATTGTATAATGGTGTTACTGTAGAGTGATATTCCTGTATGATGATGTTACTGTAGAGTGATATTCCTGTATAATGATGTTACTGTAGAGTGATATTCCTGTATGATGATGTATTGTATAATGGTGTTACTGTAGAGTGATATTCCTGTATAATGGTGTTACTGTAGAGTGAGATTCCTGTATAATGATGTTACTGTAGAGTGATGTTACTGTAGAATGATGATACTTTAGAGTGATGTTACTGTAGAGTGATATTCCTGTATGATGATGTATTGTATAATGATGTTCCTGTATAGTGATATTCCTGTATAATGATGTTACTGTAGAGTGATATTCCTAACATTCATCACATTACAGAGAGCAATATGGAGGACGAGATGAAGAAGGGAGAGAAAAAAGTAGAAAGGGGAATCTTGTGGCCTCACCCCATCCGTCAGTGAACTAAGAGCCTTCATACTACTACTAATGCAGTGTGTCTGGCTGGTCAGGGCCGCCGTGACAGAGTCATGTGACCTCTAATGGACAGTAATGATAAGTTAGAGTAGACTGTAGCTATAACTCTCCGTCTCACTTTCTCTCTCTTCTCTCTGTCTTTCTTCCTTGCTTTCTTTCCTTCTCCCTTTATCTTTCTTTCTCTCTCTCACTTTATTCTACAGTATCTCTCCCTCTCTCTCACTTTATTCTACAGTATCTCTCCCTCTCTCTCACTTTATTCTACAGTATCTCTCCCTCTCTCTCACTTTATTCTACAGTATCTCTCTATCTCTCTCTCTCACTTTATTCTACAGTATCTCTCTCTCTCTCGCTTTATTCAACAGTATCTCTCTATCTCTCTCTCTCCCGCTTTATTCTACAGTATCTCTCTCTCCCTCTCTCTCACTCGCTTTATTCTACAGTATCTCTCTCCCTCTCTCTCACTCGCTTTATTCTACAGTATCTCTCTCCCTCTCTCTCACTTTATTCTACAGTATCTCTCTCTCTCACTTTATTCTACAGTATCTCTCTCTCTCTCCAGCTTTATTCTACAGTATCTCTATCTCTCCCGCTTTATTCTACAGTATCTCTCTCTCCAGGTTAATTCTACAGTATCTCTCTATCTCTCTCTCTCCCGCTTTATTCTACAGTATCTCTATCTCTCTCTCTCACTTTATTCAACAGTATCTCTCTATCTCTCTCTCTCTCTCTTTATTCTACAGTATCTCTCTCCCTCTCTCTCTCTCTCTCTTTATTCTACAGTATCTCTCTCCCTCTCTCTCTCTCTTTTTATTCTACAGTATCTCTATCTCTCTCTCTCACTTTATTCAACAGTATCTCTCTATCTCTCTCTCTCTCTTTATTCTACAGTATATCTCTCCCTCTCTCTCTCTCCCGCTTTATTCTACAGTATCTCTCTCTCTCCAGGTTAATTCTACAGTATCTCTCTCCCTCTCTCTCTCTCTCTCTCGCTTTATTCTACAGTATCTCTCTATCTCTCACTTTATTCTACAGTATCTCTCTCTCTCTCTCGCTTTATTCTACAGTATATTTCTCTCTCCCACTTTATTCTAGAGTATCTCTCCCTCTCCCGCTTTATTCTACAGTATCTCTCCCTGTCCCGCTTTATTCTACAGTATCTCTCCCTCTCCCGCTTTATTCTACAGTATCTCTCTCTCTCCCCCATTATTCTACAGTATCTATCTCTATCTCTCTCCCCCTTTATTCTACAGTATCTCTCTCCCTCTCCTGCTTTATTCTACAGTATCTCTCTCCCTCTCCTGCTTTATTCTACAGTATCTCTCTCTCTCTCGCTTTATTTTACAGTATCTCTCTCTCCCTCTATCTCTCTCGCTTTATTCTACAGTATCTCTCTATCTCTCTCTTACTTTATTCTACAGTATCAACAACGCAGCCACTGCCAGCTAGCCTACTTCAGCAGTACTGTATCATTTTAATCATTTTAGTCAATAAGAATCTTGCTACGTAAGCTTAACTTCCTGAACATTCGAGACGTGTAGTCCACTTGTCATTCCAATCTCCTTTGCATTAGCGTAGCCTCTTCTGTAGCCTGTCAACTATGTGTCTGTCTATCCCTGTTCTCTCCTCTCTCACCGCATGGCCGCGGCCACCCTAATCTGGTGGTTCCAGCGCGCACGACCCACGTGGAGTTCCAGGTCTCCGGTAGCCTCTGGAACTGCCGATCTGCGGCCAACAAGGCAGAGTTCATCTCAGCCTATGCCTCCCTCCAGTCCCTCGACTTCTTGGCACTGACGGAAACAAGGATCACCACAGACAACACTGCTACTCCTACTGCTCTCTCTTCGTCCGCCCACGTGTTCTCGCACATCCCGAGAGCTTCTGGTCAGCGGGGTGGTGGCACCGGGATCCTCATCTCTCCCAAGTGGTCATTCTCTCTTTCTCCCCTTACCCATCTGTCTATCGCCTCCCTCCCGCCCCGTGGCTCGACGACTCATTGCGAGCTCACAGAACAGGGCTCCGGGCAGCCGAGCGGAAATGGAGGAAAACTCGCCTCCCTGTGGACCTGGCATCCTTTCACTCCCTCCTCTCTACATTTTCCTCCTCTGTCTCTGCTGCTAAAGCCATTTTCTACCACTCTAAATTCCAAGCATCTGCCTCTAACCCTAGGAAGCTCTTTGCCACCTTCTCCTCCCTCCTGAATCCCCCCCCCTCCTCCCTCTCTGCAGATGACTTCGTCAACCATTTTGAAAAGAAGGTCGACGACATCCGATCCTCGTTTGCTAAGTCAAACGGCACCGCTGGTTCTGCTCACACTGCCCTACCCTGTGCTCTGACCTCTTTCTCCCCTCTCTCTCCAGATGAAATCTCGCGTCTTGTGACGGCCGGCCGCCCAACAACCTGCCCGCTTGACCCTATCCCCTCCTCTCTTCTCCAGACCATTTCCGGAGACCTTCTCCCTTACCTCACCTCGCTCATCAACTCATCCCTGACCGCTGGCTACGTCCCTTCCGTCTTCAAGAGAGCGAGAGTTGCACCCCTTCTGAAAAAACCTACACTCGATCCCTCCGATGTCAACAACTACAGACCAGTATCCCTTCTTTCTTTTCTCTCCAAAACTCTTGAACGTGCCGTCCTTGGCCAGCTCTCCCGCTATCTCTCTCTGAATGACCTTCTTGATCCAAATCAGTCAGGTTTCAAGACTAGTCATTCAACTGAGACTGCTCTTCTCTGTATCACGGAGGCGCTCCGCACCGCTAAAGCTAACTCTCTCTCCTCTGCTCTGATCCTTCTAGACCTATCGGCTGCCTTCGATACTGTGAACCATCAGATCCTCCTCTCCACCCTCTCCAAGTTGGGCATCTCCGGCGCGGCCCACGCTTGGATTGCGTCCTACCTGACAGGTCGCTCCTACCAGGTGGCGTGGCGAGAATCTGTCTCCTCACCACGCGCTCTCACCACTGGTGTCCCCCAGGGCTCTGTTCTAGGCCCTCTCCTATTCTCGCTATACACCAAGTCACTTGGCACTGTCATAACCTCACATGGTCTCTCCTATCATTGCTATGCAGACGACACACAATTAATGTTCTCCTTTCCCCCTTCTGATGACCAGGTGGCGAATCGCATCTCTGTATGTCTGGCAGACATATCAGTGTGGATGACGGATCACCACCTCAAGCTGAACCTCGGCAAGACGGAGCTGCTCTTCCTCCCGGGGAAGGACTGCCCGTTCCATGATCTCGCCATCACGGTTGACAACTCCATTGTGTCCTCCTCCCAGAGCGCTAAGAACCTTGGCGTGATCCTGGACAACACCCTGTCGTTCTCAACTAACATCAAGGCGGTGGCCCGTTCCTGTAGGTTCATGCTCTACAACACATATGTCAGAGTCAAGGCCCGCGGGCCACATCCGGCCCGCGAGAAGGTTTTTTACGGCCCCTGGGATGATCTTGATTTATTATTAGAACCGGCCCACAGACCGCAGCAAGCCGGCAGCCCGCAGATCTTTTACACGCACCAATACTACATTTCCCACAATGCAACGGTGACGCACCGAGCAGTAGGCTGCTTCATTTCAATATTTATTGGCACAGCAGTTGTCAGCATCACAGTAAAATTAACTTTCAGATACCCATCAAAAATGGCAAAACGGAAGGTGGACACTGAGAACCGGGGGTTTCAAACAAGGTGGGAGTCGGAGTATTTGTTCACGGAGGTAGCTGGAAAACCTGTGTGTCTTCTGTGTGGAGAAAGTGTGGCGGTACTGAAAGAGTATAATCTGAGACGACATTATGAAACGAAACACGCGGACAAAAACAAGAATATGGACATGGAACAAAGGCTACAAAAGGCAGAGGAATTAAAACGAGGCCTCAAATCTTGACAGGCTCTGTTCAAAAAAGCCAAATCACAAGGCCAGGCTGCTGTCAAGGCCAGTTTTATTTTGGCAGAAGAGATCGCTAAATCAGCCCGGCCATTTACGGAGGGGGATTTCATCAAAAACTGCATGATTAAAGTTTGTGACGAAGTTTGCCCAGAAAAAGGCAACTCTTTTTAAATGTGAGTCTGAGCAGAAACACCATTGCCGAGAGAGTAGACCAGTTGTCCATCAATCTAAAAGAGCAGCTTGTGAAAAAGGGAAAAGATTTCATTGCATATTCCTTGGCTGTGGATGAGAGCACCGACATTTCTGACATTGCCCAGTTGTCAATTTTCATCCGCGGAGTGGACTCCAGCCTAAGCGTGACAGAGGAGTTTTTGGCTTTACGTCCTATGCATGGCACAACTACGGGGCATGATTTGTATGAAGAGGTGTCAAGATGTGTAAATGAGATGGAGCTGCCTTGGGAAAAACTCGTGGGTTTGACAACCGACGGAGCACCTGCGATGTGTGGACACAGGAGCGGACTGGTGGCAAAGATACGGGAAAAGATGCAAGAGGAAAACGCGACAGGTGAGCTGACAGCTTATCATTGTATCATACACCAGGAAGCGTTGTGCGGTAAAGCCTTGAAAATGGAGCATGTAATGAGCATCATCACGCGCACAGTTAACTTTATCAGAGCCAAAGGTTTGAATCACCGCCAGTTCAAGGCATTTCTGACGGAGTTAGAAACGGAGCATGGTGATTTGCCTTATCACACAGAGGTGCGATGGCTAAGCCAGGGAAAGGTGCTTCAAAGATGTTTCGAGCTTCGTGAGGAGATTTGTCTGTTCTTGGACAGCAAAGGGAAAGACACAACACAACTCCGAGACGAAATGTTTCTGTGTGAAATGGCTTTTCTGTGTGACATTACGAGTCATCTGAATGCAATGAACTTGCAGCTGCAGGGTCGGGATCGTGTCATCTCTGATATGTACAGTACAGTGAAGGCATTTAAAACCAAACTGACTCTGTGGGAGACGCAGATGCGGAAAGAAAATTTGAGCCACTTTCCCAGCTGCCAGACCATGAAAGAGAAGCTCTCTACCAGTGCGTTCCCGAGCGCACAGTTGGCTGATAAAATAGGTATGCTTGCCGCTGACTTTCGACGCCGATTTGCTGACTTTGAAGCACAAAAAAGCAGGTTGGAACTGCTCGGTAACCCATTTGCTGTTGACGTGGAAAGCTCACCACCAAACCTCCAAATGGAGTTGATTGACCTCCAATGCAATGATGCACTGAGGGCAAAATATGCGGCAGTGGGTGCTGCGGAGTTCGCCCGTTTCCTCCCCGACACAATGCCCCAGCTGCGCATCCAGGCTGCTCAAACGTTGTCTATGTTTGGCAGCACATACCTGTGTGAACAACTGTTTTCTTTGATGAACTTGAACAAAACATCACACAGAAGTCGACTTACTGCTGAACACCTCCACTCAATTCTGAGGATTTCCTCAGCTCAGAGCCTTACCCCGAACATTGATGAACTTGTGGAAAAGATGGGACACCACCAAGTATCACCCTCAACCTCAAACAAGTGAACATTACTGTGCAATCACATATTTAGAGTTTTTACTCAGTTCAAGTTTAAAAGTTAAAGTTTAATATTTGTTTTCACTGCATGTTACTTCTCCTTAAACAAAGTGTTGTTTTTGATTAATAGATTTTTGCACTTTATTTTATTGTATTTCAATCCAATTATATTTTTAAAATATTTCAGTTGAGTGGATGATAGAAAATTGCTATTATTGTTTTTTTCTTTGAAGTAAATTTAGCCCACTTTTGCTAAAATAGAAAATATAGGCTACTGATGGTGCCTTGAATACCGGTTTCTTTCATTTAATGTTCATGTTATGGGGATTTTTATATAAAGGAAATTTGTCTTTTGTGTCTGTTGAAAATTAAAGATTACTGACAGAGCCATAAGAAAATATTGCTTTATTTATCTGATCATATTGGAATATATTTGTTAGGTTTTCAGTAGGTTCAATTAGGTTCACTAGACTATATGCGTCATTTAAAAAATTTTCAATGAACATTCGAACAGTCCGGCCCTCGGCTTGTAGCTAAATTTTTTATTTGGCCCTCCATCCATTTGACTTTGACACCCCTGCTCTACAACATCCGCAGAGTACGACCCTGCCTCACACAGGAAGCGGCGCAGGTCCTAATCCAGGCACTTGTCATCTCCCGTCTGGATTACTGCAACTCGCTGTTGGCTGGGCTCCCTGCCTGTGCCATTAAACCCCTACAACTCATCCAGAACGCCGCAGCCCGTCTGGTGTTCAACCTTCCAAAGTTCTCTCACGTCACCCCACTCCTCCGCTCTCTCCACTGGCTTCCAGTTGAAGCTCGCATCCGCTACAAGACCATGGTGCTTGCCTACGGAGCTGTGAGGGGAACGGCACCTCAGTACCTCCAGGCTCTGATCAGGCCCTACACCCAAACAAGGGCACTGCGTTCATCCACCTCTGGCCTGCTCGCCTCCCTACCACTGAGGAAGTACAGTTCCCGCTCAGCCCAGTCAAAACTGTTCGCTGCTCTGGCCCCCCAATGGTGGAACAAACTCCCTCACGACGCCAGGACAGCGGAGTCAATCACCACCTTCCGGAGGCACCGGAGACTTGGTGTATAGCGAGAATAGGAGAGGGCCTAGAACAGAGCCCTGGGGGACACCAGTGGTGAGAGCGCGTGGTGAGGAGACAGATTCTCGCCACGCCACCTGGTAGGAGCGACCTGTCAGGTAGGACGCAATCCAAGCGTGGGCCGCACCGGAGATGCCCAACTCAGAGAGGGTGGAGAGGAGGATCTGATGGTTCACAGTATCGAAGGCAGCCGATAGGTCTAGAAGGATCAGAGCAGAGGAGAGAGAGTTAGCTTTAGCGGTGCGGAGCGCCTCCGTGATACAGAGAAAAGCAGTCTCAGTTGAATGACTAGTCTTGAAACCTGACTGATTTGGATCAAGAAGGTCATTCTGAGAGAGATAGCGGGAGAGCTGACCAAGGACGGCACGTTCAAGAGTTTTGGAGAGAAAAGAAAGAAGGGATACTGGTCTGTAGTTGTTGACATTGGAGGGATCGAGTGTAGGTTTTTTCAGAAGGGGTGAAACTCTCGCTCTCTTGAAGACGGAAGGGACGTAGCCAGCGGTCAGGGATAAGTTGATGAGCGAGGTGAGGTAAGGGAGAAGGTCTCCGCAAATGGTCTGGAGAAGAGAGGAGGGGATAGGGTCGAGCGGGCAGGTTGTTGGGCGGCCGGCCGTCACAAGACGCGAGATTTCATCTGGAGAGAGAGGGGAGAAAGAGGTCAGAGCACAGGGTAGGGCAGTGTGAGCAGAACCAGCGGTGTCGTTTGACTTAGCAAACGAGGATCGGATGTCGTCGACCTTCTTTTCAAAATGGTTGACGAAGTCATCTGCAGAGAGGGAGGAGGAGGGGGGAGGGGGAGGAGGATTCAGGAGGGAGGAGAAGGTGGCAAAGAGCTTCCTAGAGTTAGAGGCAGATGCTTGGAATTTAGAGTGGTAGAAAGTGGCTTTAGAAGCAGAGACAGAGGAGAAAAATGTAGAGAGGAGGGAGTGAAAGGATGCTAGGTCCGCAGGGAGGCGAGTTTTCCTCCATTTCCGCTTGGCTGCCCGGAGCCCTGTTCTGTGAGCTCGCAATGAGTCGTCAAGCCACGGAGCGGGAGGGGAGGACCGAGCCGGCCTGGAAGATAGGGGACATAGAGAGTCAAAGGATGCAGAAAGGGAGGAGAGGAGGGTTGAGGAGGCAGAATCAGGAGATAGGTTGGAGAAGGTTTGAGCAGAGGGAAGAGATGATAGGATGGAAGAGGAGAGAGTAGCGGGGGAGAGAGAGCGAAGGTTGGGACGGCGCGATACCATCCGAGTAGGGGCAGTGTGGGAAGTGTTGGATGAGAGCGAGAGGGGAAAGGATACAAGGTAGTGGTCGGAGACTTGGAGGGGAGTTTCAATGAGGTTAGTGGAAAAACAGCATCTAGTAAAGATGAGGTCGAGCGTATTGCCTGCCTTGTGAGTAGGGGGGGAAGGTGAGAGGGTGAGGTCAAAAGAGGAGAGGAGTGGAAAGAAGGAGGCAGAGAGGAATGAGTCAAAGGTAGACGTGGGGAGGTTAACGTCGCCCAGAACTGTGAGAGGTGAGCCGTCCTCAGGAAAGGAGCTTATCAAGGCATCAAGCTCATTGATGAACTCTCCGAGGGGACCTGGAGGGCGATAAATGATAAGGATGTTAAGCTTGAAAGGGCTGGTAACTGTGACAGCATGAAATTCAAAGGAGGCGATAGACAGATGGGTAAGGGGAGAAAGAGAGAATGACCACTTGGGAGAGATAAGGATCCCGATGCCACCACCCCGCTGACCAGAAGCTCTCAGGGTGTGCGAGAACACGTGGGCGGACGAAGAGAGAGCAGTAGGAGTAGCAGTGTTATCTGTGGTGATCCATGTTTCTGTCAGTGCCAAGAAGTCGAGGGACTGGAGGGAGGCATAGGCTGAGATGAACTCTGCCTTGTTGGCTGCAGATCGGCAGTTCCAGAGGCTACCGAAGACCTGGAACTCCACGTGGGTCGTGCGCGCTGGGACCACCAGATTAGGGTGGCAGCGGCCACGCGGTGTGGAGCGTTTGTATGGTCTGTGCAGAGAGGAGAGAACAGGGATAGACAGACACATAGTTGACAGGCTACAGAAGAGGCTACGCTAATGCAAGGAGATTGGAATGACAAGTGGACTACACGTCTCGAATGTTCAGAAACTTAAGCTTACGTAGCAAGAATCTTATTGACTAAAATTATTCAAATGATACAGTACTGCTGAAGTAGGCTAGCTGGCAGTGGCTGCGTTGTTGACTTTGTAGGCTAGCTGGCAGTGGCTGCGTTGTTGACACTACACTAATCAAGTCGTTCCGTTGAGTGTAATAGTTTCTACAGTGCTGCTATTCGGGGGCTAGCTGGCTAGCTAGCAGTGTTGATTACGTTACGTTGCGTTAAAAGAACGACAATAGCTGGCTAGCTAACCTAGAAAATCGCTCTAGACTACACAATTATCTGTGATACACAGACGGCTATGTAGCTAGCTATGTAGCTAGCTACGATCAAACAAATCAAACCGTTGTGCTGTAATGAAATTAAATGAAAAATGTGATACTACCTGTGGAGCGAAGCGGAATGCGACCGGGTTGTTGAGTGCGGAAGTTCTATTCAGTAAACGTTGGCTAGCTGTTGGCTAGCTAGCAGTGTCTCCTACGTTAAGGACGACAAATAGCTGGCTAGCTAATCTCAGTAAATTAAGATAATCACTCTAAGACTACACGCTCTAAACTACACAATTATCTTGGATACAAAGACAGCAAAGACAACTATGTAGCTAGCTAACACTACACTAATCAAGTCGTTCAGTTGAGTGTAATAGTTTCTACAGTGCTGCTATTCGGTAGACGGTGGACGTATGCTAGCTGGCTAGCTGCTGGGCAGATAGCAGTGTAGACTACGTTAGGACGACGAAATACGAAGTTGCAATAGAAGTGCTGACTGTTTCACTTTGTTGTCCTCTTTCTTTTCCTT
>NC_060181.1:6995225-7002725 GCF_021184085.1 Oncorhynchus gorbuscha
CTTCCCTTCCATCTATCCATCCCTTCCCCATCCCTTCCTCTATCCATCCTTCCCCATCCCTTCCTCTATCCATCCTTCCCCATCCCTTCCTCTATCCCCCCTTCCTCTATCCATCCTTCCCCATCCCTTCCTCTCCATCCCTCCTTCCCCATCCCTTCCTCTATCCATCCTTCCCCATCCCTTCCTCTATCCCTCCCTTCCTCTATCCATCCTTCCCTATCCCTTCCTCTATCCCCCTTCCTCTATCCATCCTTCCCCATCCCTTCCTCTATCCATCCTTCCCTATCCCTTCCTATATCCCCCCCTTCCTCTATCCATCCTTCCCCATCCCTTCCTCTATCCCTCCCTTCCTCTATCCATCCTTCCCCATCCCTTCCTCTATCCCTCCCTTCATCTATCCATCCTTCCCCATGCCTTCCTCTATCCCTGCTTCCCCATCCCTTCCTCTATCCATCCTTCCCCATCTCCCTTCCTCTATCCCCCCTTCCTCTATCCATCCTTCCCTATCCCTTCCTCTATCCCCCCTTCCTCTATCCATCCTTACCCATCCCTTCCTCTATCCCTCCCTTCCTCTATCCATCCTTCCCCATCCCTTCCTCTATCCCTCCCTTCCTCTATCCATCCTTCCCCATCCCTTCCTCTATCCATCCCTTCATCTATCCATCCTTCCCCATCCCTTCCTCTATTTTTCCTTCCCCATCCCTTCCTCTATCCATCCTTCCCTCTCCCTTCCTCTATCCCCCCTTCCTCTATCCATCCTTCCCCATCCCTTCCTCTATCCATCCTTCCCCATCCCTTCCTCTATCCCTCCCTTCCTCTATCCATCCTTCCCTATCCCTTCCTCTATCCCCCCTTCCTCTATCCATCCTTCCCCATCCCTTCCTCTATCCATCCTTCCCTATCCCTTCCTCTATCCCCCCTTCCTCTATCCATCCTTCCCCATCCCTTCCTCTATCCCTCCCTTCCTCTATCCATCCTTCCCCATCCCTTCCTCTATCCCTCCCTTCATCTATCCATCCTTCCCCATGCCTTCCTCTTTCCCTCCTTCCCCATCCCTTCCTCTATCCATCCTTCCCTCTCCCTTCCTCTATCCCCCCTTCCTCTATCCATCCTTCCCTATCCCTTCCTCTATCCCCCCTTCCTCTATCCATCCTTCCCCATCCCTTCCTCTATCCCTCCCTTCCTCTATCCATCCTTCCCCATCCCTTCCTCTATCCCTCCCTTCCTCTATCCATCCTTCCCCATCCCTTCCTCTATCCCTCCCTTCATCTATCCATCCTTCCCCATCCCTTCCTCTATCCCTCCTTCCCCATCCCTTCCTCTATCCATCCTTCCCTCTCCCTTCCTCTATCCCCCCTTCCTCTATCCATCCTTCCCCATCCCTTCCTCTATCCATCCTTCCCCATCCCTTCCTCTATCCCTCCCTTCCTCTATCCATCCTTCCCTATCCCTTCCTCTATCCCCCTTCCTCTATCCATCCTTCCCCATCCCTTCCTCTATCCCTCCCTTCCCTCCTATCCATCCTTCCCCATCCCTTCCTCTATCCCTCCCTTCCCCATCCCTATCCATCCTTCCCCATGCCTTCCTCTATCCCTCCTTCCCCATCCCTTCCTCTATCCATCCTTCCCTCTCCCTTCCTCTATTCCCCCTTCCTCTATCCATCCTTCCCCATCCCTTCCTCTATCCATCCTTCCCCATCCCTTCCTCTATCCCTCCCTTCCTCTATCCATCCTTCCCTATCCCTTCCTCTATCCCCCCTTCCTCTATCCATCCTTCCCCATCCCTTCCTCTATCCATCCTTCCCTATCCCTTCCTCTATCCCCCCCTTCCTCTATCCATCCTTCCCCATCCCTTCCTCTATCCCTCCCTTCCTCTATCCATCCTTCCCTCTCCCTTCCTCTATCCCCCTTCCTCTATCCATCCTTCCCCATCCCTTCCTCTATCCATCCTTCCCCATCCATTCCTCTATCCCTCCCTTCCTCTATCCATCCTTCCCTATCCCTTCCTCTATCCCCCTTCCTCTATCCATCCTTCCCCATCCCTTCCTCTATCCATCCTTCCCCATCCCTTCCTCTATCCATCCTTCCCTCTCCCTTCCTCTATCCCCCTTCCTCTATCCATCCTTCCCCATGCCTTCCTCTATCCCTCCTTCCCCATCCCTTCCTCTATCCATCCTTCCCTCTCCCTTCCTCTATCCCCCTTCCTCTATCCATCCCTTCCCCCTCCCTTCATCTATCCATCCTGCCCCATCCCTTCCTCTATCCCTCCTTCCCCATCCCTTCCTCTATCCATCCTTCCCTATCCCTCCTTCCTCTATCCCCCTTCCTCTATCCATCCTTCCCCATCCCTTCCTCTATCCATCCTTCCCTATCCCTTCCTCTATCCCCCCTTCCTCTATCCATCCCTTCCTCTATCCATCCTACCCCATCCCTTCCTCTATCCCTCCCTTCCTCTATCCATCCTTCCCTCTCCCTTCCTCTATCCCTCCCTTCCTCTATCCATCCCTTCCTCTATCCATCCTTCCCCATCCCTTCCTCTATCCCTCCCGTCCTCTATCCATCCTTCCCCATCCCTTCCTCTATCCATCCTTCCCCATCCCTTCCTCTATCCATCCTTCCCCATCCCTTCCTCTATCCATCCTTCCCTATCCCTTCCTCTATCCCCCCTTCCTCTCTCCCTCCCCCCGTTGACATTTCAGTTCGCTATGTGATATTTGCCGGTGGGTTAAACACGCTTGAATAATCTTCTATTTACTATTTACCGTCATTTTCCGTTTCATTAATGATGTATAAATACTGAACACTGGCTCACATATCTCACGTCACAGGTTTATCCTCAATGACATTCAGTCAGAGAGGACGGCAGATAGCCTAGTGGTTAGAGTGTAGGGCCGGCAGGTAGCCTAGCGGTTAGAGTTTAGGGACGGCAGGTAGCCTAGTGGTTAGAGTGTAGGGACGGCAGGTAGCCTAGCGGTTAGAGTGTAGGGACGGCAGGTAGCCTAGTGGTTAGAGTGTAGGGACGGCTGGTAGCCTAGTGGACGGCAGGTAGCCTAGTGGTTAGAGTTTAGGGATGGCAGGTAGCCTAGTGGTTAGAGTGTAGGGACGGCAGGTAGCCTAGTGGGACGGCAGGTAGCCTAGTGGTTAGAGTTTAGGGATGGCAGGTAGCCTAGCGGTTAGAGTGTCGGGACGGCAGGTAGCCTAGCGGTTAGAGTGTAGGGACGGCAGGTAGCCTAGTGGTTAGAGTGTAGGGACGGCAGGTAGCCTAGTGGGACGGCAGGTAGCCTAGTGGTTAGAGTTTAGGGATGGCAGGTAGCCTAGCGGTTAGAGTGTCGGGACGGCAGGTAGCCTAGCGGTTAGAGTGTAGGGACGGCAGGTAGCCTAGCGGTTAGAGTGTCGGGACGGCAGGTAGCCTAGCGGTTAGAGTGTAGGGACGGCAGGTAGCCTAGCGGTTAGAGTGTCGGGACGGCAGGTAGCCTAGCGGTTAGAGTTTAGGGACGGCAGGTAGCCTAGAGGTTAGAGTGTAGGGACGGCAGGTAGCCTAGCGGTTAGAGTGTCGGGATGGCAGGTAGCCTAGCGGTTAGAGTGTAGGGACGGCAGGTAGCCTAGCAGTTAGAGTGTCGGGACGGCAGGTAGCCTAGCGGTTAGAGTTTAGGGACGGCAGGTAGCCTAGCGGTTAGAGTTTAGGGACGGCAGGTAGCCTAGAGGTTATAGTGTAGGGACGGCAGGTAGCCTAGCGGTTAGAGTGTAGGGACGGCAGGTAGCCTAGTGGTTAGAGTGTAGGGACGGCAGGTAGCCTAGTGGTTAGAGTGTAGGGACGGCAGGTAGCCTAGTGGGACGGCAGGTAGCCTAGTGGTTAGAGTGTAGGGACGGCAGGTAGCCTAGTGGTTAGAGTGTAGGGACGGCAGGTAGCCTAGTGGTTAGAGTGTAGGGACGGCAGGTAGCCTAGTGGTTAGAGTGTAGGAACGGCAGGTAGCCTAGTGGTTAGAGTGTAGGGACGGCAGGTAGCCTAGCGGTTAGAGTGTCGGGACGGCAGGTAGCCTAGCGGTTAGAGTGTAGGGACGGCAGGTAGCCTAGCGGTTAGAGTGTCGGGACGGCAGGTAGCCTAGCGGTTAGAGTTTAGGGACGGCAGGTAGCCTAGCGGTTAGAGTTTAGGGACGGCAGGTAGCCTAGAGGTTAGAGTGTAGGGACGGCAGGTAGCCTAGCGGTTAGAGTGTATGGACGGCAGGTAGCCTAGCGGTTAGAGTGTAGGGACGGCAGGTAGCCTAGCGGTTAGAGTGTAGGGATGGCAGGTAGCCTAGCGGTTAGAGTGTAGGGACGGCAGGTAGCCTAGTGGTTAGAGTGTAGGGACGGCAGGTAGCCTAGTGGTTAGAGTGTAGGGACGGCAGGTAGCCTAGTGGGACGGCAGGTAGCCTAGTGGTTAGAGTGTAGGGACGGCAGGTAGCCTAGTGGTTAGAGTGTAGGGACGGCAGGTAGCCTAGTGGTTAGAGTGTAGGGACGGCAGGTAGCCTAGTGGTTAGAGTGTAGGGACGGCAGGTAGCCTAGTGGTTAGAGTGTAGGGACGGCAGGTAGCCTAGTGGTTAGAGTGTAGGGACGGCAGGTAGCCTAGTGGTTAGAGTGTAGGAACGGCAGGTAGCCTAGTGGTTAGAGCGTTGTACTTGTAACCGAAAGGTTGCAACATCGAATCCCCGAGCTGTCAAGGTAAAAATCTGTCATTCTGCCCCTGAACACGGCAGTTAACCCACTGTTCCCTGGTGGGCCGTCATTGAAAATAAGAATTTGTTCTTGACTTGCCTTGTTAAATAAAATAAAAAAACTGTAACATGTTGATCTGTGTTGCCATCTAGTGTCCTAATTTGGCAATTGCAGATTTTGTAGAGGGAGTTTACCAATGATGTATTTAGTAAATAAACTAAAGAAAAAATATATAATCAAAATTAAAATTACATTAACTATATTTAAGGTATATCGGTACCTAGTCAATGTGCGGGGGTACAGGTTAGTTGAGGTAATTTGTAAAGTGACTATATGTGTAGATTATAAACAGCGAGTAGCAGCAGTGTAAAACCAAAGGGTGGGAGGGGGGATGTCAATGTAGTCTGGGTTGGCATTTGATTAATTGTTCACCATTTTTGTTGCTTGAGGGTAGAAAGTGTTAAGTAGCCTTTTGGACCTAGTTATGGTTTGGATGACGAGAGTATTTGAATTGTTTGGGGACCTTCCTCTGACACCGCCTAGTAAATAGGTCCTGGATGTCAGGAAGCTTGGCCCCAGTGATGTTCTGGCCATTCGCACTACCCTCTGAAGCTCCATACGTCAGATGCCAAGCAGTTCCCATACCAGGCGGTGATGCAACCCATTAGGATACTCTCAATCATGCAGTTGTATAACTTGTTGAGGATCTGCAGACCCAAGCCAAATCTTTATGATGGTGTTGGAGTTGTGCTAGGCCATGCAGTCATGGGAGAACAGGAAGTACAGGAGGGGCCTAAGCACGCACACCTGAGGGGCCCCAGTGTTGAGGATCACTGTGGCAGATGTGTTGTTGCCTACCCTCACCACCTGGGGGCGGCCCGTCAGGAAGTCCAGGATTCAGGTGCAGAGGGAGGTGTTTAGTCCCAGAGTCCTTAGCTTTGTGATGATCTTTGAGGACACTATGGGGTTGAATGTTGAGCTGTAGTCAATGAACAGCATTGTCAAATCTGTGTTACTTTTGTCAATGTTGGGAAGGGCACTGTGGAGTGCGATTGAGATTGCTTTATTTATAGATCTGTTGTGGCGGTATGCAAATTGGAGTTGGTCTAGGGTTTCCGGCATGATGGTGTTGATGTGAGTCATGACCAGACTTTCAAATCACTTCATGGCCTCCAACGTTATCAGGTTTGAAGGTAAGACCCAGATGCAGACTGTGTCGAAGTAACAATATGTATCACTGCAACAGGGGCAGGCAAATGACAGATCAAGGCAGGCAGGGGTTTATAATCCAGAATAGTGGGGCAAAGGTACAGGACGGCAGGCAGGCAGGCAAGCTAAGGGTCAGGGGCAGGCAGGCGGGCTCAGAAACAGGACAGGCAGAGTGGTCAGGCGGGCGGGCTAAGGGTCAGGGGCAGGCAGAGTGGTCAGGCAGGCGGGCTCAGAAACAGGACAGGTAAGGGTCAGGGGAAGGCAGTGGTCAGGCAGGCGGGCTCAGAAACAGGACAGGTAAGGGTCAGGGGCAGGCAGAGTGGTCAGGCAGGCGGGCTAAGGGTCAGGGGCAGGCAGAGTGGTCAGGCAGGCGGGCTCAGAAACAGGACAGGTAAGGGTCAGGGGCAGGCAGAGTGGTCAGGCAGGCGGGCTCAGAAACAGGACAGGTAAGGGTCAGGGGCAGGCAGAGTGGTCAGGCAGGCGGGCTCAGAAACAGGACAGGCAGAGTGGTCAGGCAGGCAGGCTCAGAAACAGGACAGGTCAAGGGTCAGGGGCAGGCAGAGTGGTCAGGCAGGCGGGCTCAGAAACAGGACAGGTAAGGGTCAGGGGAAGGCAGAGTGGTCAGGCAGGTGGGCTCAGAAACAGGACAGGTAAAGGGTCAAAACCAGGAGGATGATAAAAAGACAGACTGGGCAAAGTAGGTCACTGAGAAAAAATGCTGGTTGACAAGACAAGAAGAAACTGGCAACAGACAAATTGAGAACACATGTATGAATACACAGGTAATAATGGGGAAGATGGGCGACACCTGGAGGGGGGTGGAGACAATCACAAAGACAGGTGAAACAGATCAGGGTGTGACAGCCGTGAGTGCTACGGGGCGGTAATCATTTAGGGAGGTTACATTCATTTTCTTGGGTACAGGGACTATGGTGGTCTGTTTGAAACATGTAGGTATTACAGACTGTCAGCGACAGGCTGAAAATGTCAGTGAAGACACTTGACAGTTGGTCCACACATGCTTTCAGAACACGTGTTGGTAATCCATCTGGCTCCGCGGCTTTGTGAATATTGACCTGTTTTCAACAGGTCTTGCTCACATCTGCTACGGAGACCATGATCACACAGTCATTCAGAACAGCTGGTGCTCTCATGTATGCTTCAAGCATCCGGATTAGTGTCTCACTCCTTGAAAGTTGAAGCTCTGGCCCTTAGCTCGATGTGGATGTTGCCTGTAATCCATGGCTTCTGGTTGGGAAATGTACTTACGGTCACTGTGAGGAAAACTTTGACGATGTACTTATTGATGAAGCCAATGACTGAGGTGGTAAACTCCTCAATGCCATTGGATGAATCCCAGAACATATTCCAGTCTGTGCTGCAAGACAGTCCTGTAGTGTAGCATCTGCGTTATCTGACTGTTTTTCCGTATCGAGCGAGTCACTGGTACTTCCTGCTTTAGTTTTTGCTTGTAAACAGGAATTAGAAGGATAGAATAATGGTCAGATTTGCCAAATGGAGGGCGACCTTTATACATGTCTCTGTGTGTGGAGTAAAGGTGGTCTACAGTTTATTTTCTGCATTAAAGTCCCCGACCACT
>NC_060181.1:7007725-7102725 GCF_021184085.1 Oncorhynchus gorbuscha
GAGAGATGGAGCGGGCGACAGAGGAATATAATGGAGAGAGGAGAGATGGAGAGGAATATAATGGAGAGAGGAGAGAGAGATGGAGAGGAATATAATGGAGAGAGGAGAGAGAGATGGAGAGGAATATAATGGAGAGAGAGAGAGAGAGAGATAATGGAGAGGAATATAATGGAGAGAGGAGATGGAGAGAATATAATGGAGAGAGGAGATGGAGAGGAATATAATGGAGAGAGGAGAGAGAGAGATGGATGGAGGAATATAATGGAGAGAGGAGATGGAGAGGAATATAATGGAGAGAGGAGAGAGGAGAGAGAGATGGAGAGGAATATAATGGAGAGAGGAGAGAGAGATGGAGCGGTCGACAGAGGAATATAATGGAGAGAGGAGAGAGAGAGATGGAGAGGAATATAATGGAGAGAAGAGAGAGAGAGATGGAGGGGGAGTCAGAGATAGAGGAATATATTGGAGAGAGGAGAGAGAGAGATGGAGAGGGAGACATAGAGGAATATAATGGAGAGAGGAGAGAGAGATGGAGAGGGAGTCAAAGAGGAATATATTGGAGAGAGGAGAGAGAGAGATGGAGAGGAATATAATGGAGAGAGGAGAGAGAGAGATGGAGAGGAATATAATGGAGAGAGGAGAGAGAGATGGAGAGGGAGTCATAGAGGAATATAATGGAGAGAGGAGAGAGAGAGATGGAGAGGAATATAATGGAGAGAGGAGAGAGAGAGATGGAGAGGAATATAATGGAGAGAGGAGAGAGAGAGATGGAGAGGAATATAATGGAGAGAGGAGAGAGGAGAGAAAGAGATGGAGAAGAATATAATGGAGTGAGAGAGAGAAGGAGAGGAATATAATGGAGAGAGGAGAGAGATGGAGAGGAATATAATGGAGAGAGGAGAGAGAGATGGAGAGGAATATAATGGAGAGAGGAGAGAGAGAGAGATGGAGAGGAATAATAAATGGAGAGAGGAGAGAGGAGAGAGAGAGAGATGGAGAGGAATATAATGGAGAGAGGAGAGAGAGAGATGGAGAGGAATATAATGGAGAGAGGAGAGAGGAGAGAGAGAGAGATGGAGAGGAATATATTGGAGAGAGGAGAGAGACAGATGGAGAGGGCGACAGAGGAATATAATGGAGAGAGGAGAGAGATGGAGAGGAATATAATGGAGAGAGGAGAGAGATAGATGGAGAGGAATATAATGGAGAGGAGGAGAGAGGAATATAATGGAGAGAGAGAGAGGAGTCATGGAGGAATATAATGGAGAGAGGAGAGAGAGAGATGGAGAGGAATATAATGGAGAGAGGAGAGAGAGATGGAGAGGAATATAATGGAGAGAGGAGAGAGAGAGATGGAGAGGAGATAATCATGGAGAGGAATATAATGGAGAGAGGAGAGAGAGAGATGGAGAGGAATATAATGGAGAGAGGAGAGAGAGAGGGAGAGGAATATAATGGAGAGAGGAGGAGAGAGAGATGGAGAGGAATATAATGGAGAGAGGAGAGAGAGAGATGGAGAGGAATATAATGGAGAGAGGAGACAGATGGAGAGGAATATAATGGAGAGAGGAGAGAGAGAGGTGGAGAGGAATATAATGGAGAGAGGAGAGAGAGAGATGGAGAGGAATATAATGGAGAGAGGAGAGAGAGAGATGGAGAGGAATATAATGGAGAGGATTGAGAGATGGAGAGGGCGAGAGGAATATAATGGAGAGAGGAGAGAGATGGAGAGGAATATAATGGAGAGAGGAGAGAGAGAGAGATGGAGAGGAATATAATGGAGAGAGGATAGAGATGGAGAGGAATATAATGGAGAGAGGAGAGAGAGAGGTGGAGAGGGCTACAGAGGAATATGTACCCCCCTAGACACAACTACGACAAAATAACCAACAAAAACCAAGTCTCTTGGAGCATTCACAGTCAGTCTACTGACACACCTATCAGATCACAACAAAATCACACTCTAAATGAACAGAGCTTTGCTCAATCATGATGTATCAAAGCCAAAGGAACTGAATAATATTAAGAAATGCTATAGATGGAAGGAAAGTAGTGTGGACATCTAACACAAACAACAAGGCAACAGCTAATTAAATCCCTCCTTTTCCTGGACAAAATGTTCCATTATAACAGTGAAGGTACCTGGCAGTAGGAAACCTAAACAGAATATTTGACCTCAAATCAAAATAATTCAAGCAGAGACAATAAGACAACTAAGACAATTGACATCAATAACACATGGTTTTAGAAAGAAACTGAGAAACATGTCCAACCAAAACATAGAGACCTCAGAAAACCTGAGTCTACGCCTTCACTATGATCAATCACTAAAACAATACAGAAATACACTACGGAAAAAGAAGGAACAGCATGTCAGAAATCAGCTCAATGTAATTGAAGAATCCATATAATCTAACCACTTCTAAACAAACAACAACATAGTTATCTATCCAAAACAGAGATGTGTGGATAAACCACTTCTCCAATCGTTTTGGCTCTATAACACAGAACAAACAACAACATAGTTATCGATCCATAACAGAGATGTGTGGATAAACCACTTCTCCAATCGTTTTGGCTCTATAACACAGAACAAACAACAACATAGTTATCGATCCATAACAGAGATGTGTGGATAAACCACTTCTCCAATCGTTTTGGTTCTATAACACAGAACAAACAGCAAAAACATATACAGGATCAAATACAAATCTTAGAATCAACTGTTAAAGACTACCAGATCCCACTGGATTCTCCAATTACATTGAATGAACTACAGGACAAAATTACAAACCCTCCAACCCAAAAATAACTGTGGTGTTGATGGTTTCCTCAATGAAATGATGAAATATACAGACCACAAATTCCAATTGGCTGTAGTTACTCTGTTATGTTCCCCAGTATTTGGAACCAAGGACTCATCACCCCAATCCACAAAAGTGGAGACAAATCTGACCCCAATAACCACCGTGGGATATGCATCAACAGCAACCTTGGGAAAATCATCTGCATTATCATTAACAGCAGACTCGAAGTCTTCTCATGCTTTTGTTGATTTAAAAAGAAAGCTTTGACTGAACTTGGCATGAGAGTCTGCTATACAAACTGATGGAAAGGGGTGTTGTGGAGAAAACATACAACATTATAAAATCCATGTACACAACCAACAAGGGTTAAAATTGGCTAAAAACAAAGGCATTTCTTTCCACAGGGCTGAGACATGCAGTTTAATCATAAATATATAAACTCAGCAAAAAAAAAATATTCTCTCATTGTCAACTACGTTTATTTCCAGCAAACTTAACATGTGTAAATATTTGTATGGACATAACAAGATTCAACAACTGAGACATAAACTGAACAAGTTCCACAGACATGTGACAAACAGAAATGGAATAATGTGTCCCTGAACAAAGGGGGGTCAAAATCAAAAGTAACAGTCAGTATCTGGTGTGGCCAGCAGCTGCATTAAGTACTGCAGTGCATCTCCTCTTCATGGACTGCACCAGAATGAACAGTTTTTGCTGTGAGATGTCACCCCACCCTTCCACCAAGGCACCTGCAAGTTCCCGGACATTTCTGGGGGGAATGGCCCTAGCCCTCACCCTCCGATCCAACAGGTCCCAGACCTGCTCAATGGGATTGAGATCCGGGCTCTTCGCTGGACATGGCAGAACACTGACATTGCTGTCTTGCAGGAAATCACGCACAGAACGAGCAGTATGGCTGGTGGCATTGTCATGCTGGAGGGTCATGTCAGGAGAGCCTGCAGGAAGGGTACCACATGAGGGAGGAGGATGTCTTCCCTGTAATGCACAGTATTCAGATTGACTGCAATGACAACAAGCCCAGTCTGACGATGCTGTGACACACCGCCCAGACCATGACAGACCCTCCACCTCCAAATAGATCCCGCGCCCATAGGCGACGTTGCTGCCGATTATGTCTGGTGGGGACCTGCCTTAAGACAGGCCTACAAGCCCTCACCCCAGCCTCTCTTAGCCTATTGCGGACAGTCTGAGCTCTGATGAAGGGATTGTGTGTTTCTGGTGTAGCTCGGGCAGTTGTTGTTGCCATCCTGTACTTGTCCCGCAGGTGTGATGTTCGGATGTACTGATCCTGCGCAGGTGTTGTTACACGTGGTCTGCCACTGCGAGGACTATCATTTGTCCATCCTGTCTCCCTGTAGCGCTGTCTTAGGTGTCTCACAGTACGGACATAGCAATTTATTGCCCTGGCCACATCTACAGTCCTCTTCCCTCCTTGCAGCATGCCTAAGGCACGTTCACGCAGATGAGCAGGGACCCTGAGCATTTTTATTTTGGTGTTTTTCAGAGTCAGTAGAAAGGCCTCTTTAGTGTCCTAAGTATTCATAACTGTGACCTTAATTGCCTACTGTCTATAAGCTGTTAGTGTCTTAACGACCGTTCCACAGGTGCATTTTCATTAATTGTTTATGGTTCATTGAAAAATCATGGGAAACAGTGTTTAAACCCTTTACAATGAAGATCTGTGAAGCTATTTGCATTTTTACAAATGGTCATTGAAAGACAGGGTCCTGAAAAACAGGTTTTTATATCAATATATATACATACAATATATATACAGTACATATATATCATTTGCGAGGGCACTAGAACAGTTTGTAGCGCCCAGCCTCACCCTACTAGAATCTGAAGTCAAATGTTTACTGTTTGCTGATGATCTGGTGCTTCTGTCTCCAACCAAGGAGGGTCTACAGCAGCACCTAGATCTGTCTCCAACCAAGGAGGGCCTACAGCAGCACCTAGATCTGTCTCCAACCAAGGAGGGCCTACAGCAGCACCTAGATCTGTCTCCAACCAAGGAGGGCCTACAGCAGCACCTAGATCTGTCTCCAACCAAGGAGGGCCTACAGCAGCACCTAGATCTGTCTCCAACCAAGGAGGGCCTACAGCAGCACCTAGATCTGTCTCCAACCAAGGAGGGCCTACAGCAGCACCTAGATCTGTTCCCAACCAAGGAGGGCCTACAGCAGCACCTAGATCTGTCTCCAACCAAGGAGGGTCTACAGCAGCACCTAGATCTGTCTCCAACCAAGGAGGGCCTACAGCAGCACCTAGGAGGGCCTACAGCAGCACCTAGATCTGTCTCCAACCAAGGAGGGCCTACAGCAGCACCTAGATCTGTCTCCAACCAAGGAGGGCCTACAGCAGCACCTAGATCTGTCTCCAACCAAGGAGGGCCTACAGCAGCACCTAGATCTGTCTCCAACCAAGGAGGGCCTACAGCAGCACCTAGATCTGTCTCCAACCAAGGAGGGCCTACAGCAGCACCTAGATCTGTCTCTCCTACAGCAGCACCTAATCTGTCTCCAACCAAGGAGGGCCTACAGCAGCACCTAGATCTGTCTCCAACCAAGGAGGGCCTACAGCAGCACCTAGATCTGTCTCCAACCAAGGAGGGCCTACAGCAGCACCTAGATCTGTCTCCAACCAAGGAGGGCCTACAGCAGCACCTAGATCTTATGCACAGATTCTGACAGACCTGGGCCCTGACAGACCTGGGCCCTGACTGTAAATCTCAGTAAGACAAAAATAAGGGTGTTCCACAAAAGGTCCAGTTGCCAGGACCACAAATACAAATTCCAGCTGTACATCGTTTCCTTAGAGAACACAAGAAACTATATATACCTCAGCCTAAAACATCAGCACCACAGGTAACTTGGCCTTCTAGGACCAAGCTAAAAATACTTGAATCAGTTATGGAACCCATTGCCCTTTATGGTTGTGAGGTCTGGGGTCCGCTCACCAACCAAGAATTCACAAAATGGGACAAACACCAAATTGAGACTCTGCAAAAATATCCTCTGTGTACAATGCAAAACATCAAATAATGCATGCAGAGTAGAATTAGGCTGATACCCACTAATTATTAAAATCAATAAATGAGCCATTCAATTCTACAACCACCTTAAAGGAAGCAATTCCCAAACCTTCCATTACAAAGCCATCACCTACAGAGAAATAAAGAGAGAGAGAAAGGGAGAGAGAGACAGAGTGAGAGAGAGGGAGAGCTGAAGCATAACCTGTCCTATAGTAAAACCTCTCCCTTCACTCCCTCCTCCTCTCCTTCTACTCCCTCCTCCTCTTCTTCTCCTCCCTCCTCTCCCTCTATTCTCTTCTCCTCTCCCCCCCACCTCCTCCACTCCCTCCTCCTCTTCCTCCATTCTCTTCTCCTCTCCCCCACTCCCTCCTCCTCTCCCTCCATTCTCCTCTCCTTTCCCCCCACTCCCCCCACTCCCCCCACTCCCTCCTCCTCTTCCCCACTCCCTCCACTTCTCCCCCGACTCCTCCCAGTCTCAGTACCACACCTAATTAGGGAAGTGTCAGACTACCCCCTCCACCTCCCTTCTTTCTGTCTCTACCCCTCCACCTCCCTTCTTTCTGTCTCTACCCCCTCCACCTCCCTTCTTTCTGTCTCTACCCCCTCCACCTCCCTTCTTTCTGTCTCTATCCCCTCCACCTCCCTTCTTTCTGTCTCTACCCCCTCCACCTCCCTTCTTTCTGTGTCTCCCCCCACCTCCTCCCTTCTTTCTGTCTCTACCCCCTCCACCTCCCATTTTTCTGTCTCTACTCCCCCCTCTACCTCCCCTCTTTCTGTCTCTACCCCCCTCTACCTCCCCTCTTTCTGTCTCTACCCCCACCACCTCCCCTCTTTCTGTCTCTACCGCCCTCTCTACCTCCCCTCTTTCTGTCTCTACCCCCCTCTACCTCCCCTCTTTCTGTCTCTACCCCCTCTCCACCTCCCATTTTTCTGTCTCTACTCCCCCTCTACCTCCCCTCTTTCTGTCTCTACCCCCCTCTACCTCCCCTCTTTCTGTCTCTACCCCCACCACCTCCCCTCTTTCTGTCTCTACCGCCCTCTCTACCTCCCCTCTTTCTGTCTCTACCCCCCCCCCTCTACCTCCCCTCTTTCTGTCTCTACCCCCTCTCTACCTCCCCTCTTTCTGTCTCTACCCCCCCCTCCACCTCCCCTCTTTCTGTCTCTACCCCCCTCTACCTCCCCTCTTTCTGTCTCTACCCCCCCCTCTACCTCCCCTCTTTCTGTCTCTACCCCCTCTCTACCTCCCCTCTTTCTGTCTCTACCCCCCCCTCTACTTCCCCTCTTTCTGTCTCTACCCCCTCTCTACCTCCCCTCTTTCTGTCTCTACCCCCACCACCTCCCCTCTTTCTGTCTCTACCCCCACCACCTCCCCTCTACCTCCCCTCTTTCTGTATCTGCACCCTCTAACTCTCCATTTTAATTTAAACCCTCTAACTCTCCATTTTAATTTAAACCCTCTAACTCTCCATTTTAATTTAAACCCTCTAACTCTCCATTTTAATTTAAACCCTCTAACTCTCCATCCATTTCAATGTAAAGGTTGTATTGGCAAGGGAAACATATGTTAACATTGCCAAAGCAAGTGAAATAGATAATAAACAAAAATAAATAAACAATACAAACTAACAGTAAACATTACATTCAAAAACGTTCCAAAAGAATAAAGACATTTTAAACATCGTATTATTTGCAAATATTTGAAGTACAAAGGAGAAAATAAATCAACATAAATATGACCATCTTGTAACGGGTGTCGTCGTCTGAAGAGGAGGAATCGGACCAAAGCGCAGCGTGGTAATTGTTCATGACTTTTTGATAAACAGAACACTGAAACAAAAATGACAAAGAGATTAAACGAAACCGAAACAGTCCTGTCAGGTGCAGAAAACACTAAACAGAAAATAACTACCCACTAAACACAGGTGGGAAAAAACTACCTATGTATGGTTCCCAATCAGAGACAACGACAGACAGCTGTCCCTGATTGAGAACCATACCCGGCCAAAACAAAGAAATACAAAAACATAGAAAAATAACATAGAATGTCCACCCGAATCACACCCTGTCCAAACCAAAATAGAGACATAAAAAGCTCTCTAAGGTCAGGGCGTGACACATCTCATATGTTGAATTATTGAGTTAGTTTACCCCAGTGGTGTCATTAGGAATGTTTTTGGTCCAGCTCTAAACCATTTGATGAAAGAAAATAATCACACATGACTTGTGCTATGCAGTATAAAAAAAAAAAATTACTGACACATTTTAATTAAATAAAAATAAACAATGTATTATACTGTACTACGCAGCAGCAGGTCACTGCAAAAAAGCCCTGGAGTGAGGCGGTGTCTGCTGTGATTGGTCGTGATGTCACAACGCTCAGGTCCATGGACCCCCTATTCAACCCATACAGCACTGGTTAGACTTCACTGTCAATCACTCAGCAAAACGCCTGTCACTCAGGCAGAGTGTAGCGAAGAGCAAATTGATTTTTTTTTAAATAAAGTGGCCTATGTGTGACATCAGAGTCCACATTTCTAAATAGTTTTTCACGTACATTTACATAAGATTTTTTCTTAGCAACTTCACGTGTGTGGTTACAAGAATAAGAGTCTACTGTAGATAGGCACAAGGAGACCGTGACTCCTAGCAACAACAGAACACCTACATGTCATGAAACATCAGCAACCTAGAGGCCAGTTTTGTTTGTAATTTAGTCAACTTCTCTATCGTTAATAACCTTGCTGAACCTTCCAGTAGAATGAAAAGATAAACACCATTTCTATACTTTTTTTATAGTTCATATAATATAATAAAATAATATAATTCAAGGCAGTTCTGTCAACAAAATCATTGACAATAAAAATAACACAGTAAACATCTCATTCTTGCTTCCTATGTCCTTATTTCCTCCACTCCTCTCCTTGAAAGTGCACTGGAGCCTGATAGGAGGAACCTTCCCTACTCTCCCCCAATGTGCTTTGAGAGGGAGGTGATGAATGGAGAAAATAAGAGGAGGGGGGGGGAATCTCAATTGTATTTCCTTCATTCTTCAAATCCTCTCTCGTCATCTCCTTCTTAAAACCCATTGAATAAGTGAGGGGTAAGTGAGGGGAGGGACCTTTTTTAATGTCACGACGGCATAAGTCATGATCTCGGTCAAAATCCACTTGGTCGTTGAGTAACTGTACACTCCTTTTATGCACTTTGGTCATGCTTTGGTAGTTCCCAACTTGCTAACAACCATCAGGTCCTAATAGCCTGGTACTCAGGGCTCTATTGTCCCTCCATCAGATCCTAATGGCCTGGTACTCAGGGCTCTACTGTCCCTCCATCAGATCCTAATGGCCTGGTACTCAGGGCTATATTGTCCCTCCATCAGGTCCTATTGGCCTGGTACTCAGGACTCTATTGTCCCTCCATCAGGTCCTAATGGCCTGGTACTAGGGGCTCTATTGTCCCTCCTTCATGTCTTAATGGCCTGGTACTCAGGGCTCTATTGTTAATCAATCAATCAAATGTATTTATAAAGCCCTTCGTACAACAGCTGATGTCACAAGTGCAAGTGCTGTACAGAAACCCAGCCTAAATCCCCAAACAGCAAGCAATGCAGGTGTAGAAGCACAAAAACTCCCTAGAAAGGCCAGAACCTAGGAAGAAACCTAGAGAGGCACCAGGCTATGAGAGGTGGCCAGTCCTCTTCTGGCTGTGCTGGGTGGAGATTATAACAGAACATGGCCAAGATGTTCAAATGTTCATAAATGACCAGCATGGTCAAATAATAATAATCACAGTGGTTGTCGAGGGTGCAACAGATTAGCACCTCAGGAGTAAATGTCAGTTGGCTTTTCATAGTCGATCATTCAGAGTATCTCTACCGCTCCTGCTGTCTCTAGAGAGTTGAAAACAGCAGGTCTGGGACAGGTAGCACGTCCTGTGAACAAGTCAGGGTTCCATAGCCGCAGGCAGAACAGATGAAACTGGAGCAGCAGCATGGCCAGGTGGACTGGAGTCATCAGGCCAGGTAGTCCTCATTCATGGTCCTAATGCTCAGGTCCTCTGAGTGAGGGAAAGAAAGAAAGACAGAAAGAAAGAAAGAAAGATAGAGAGAGAGAGAGAGAGAGAGAGAGAGAAAGAAAGAGAATTAGAGAGAGCATACTTAAGAGCTCCCCCTCTATACTGCCCCCGTTGGAGAAAGTGCGTACCCATAGTAAACTGAAAATATTTTTTCCCAAAATTGCTAATATATGCATATAAAAATGATTATTGAATAGAAAACACTCGAACGTTTCTAAAACCGTTTAAATTATGTCTGTATGTAAAGCAGAACTCTCAGGTCAGCCTTTCTCCCAAACTCTCTCTTGTGAAGAGAAAAGTTGGGTCAACTTTGACGTCATGGCCCCCACCCTTCCCAGGCATCTACCGATCCAGGAACAGTCTCTATCTGTTCAGCGCGATGTCAGCTTTCAAATGGCACGTTCATTGTGAGAATCCCACGAGCCCTGCACGTTTGGCGGGCGAAATTGCTCGTGTCCCTCTGAAAAACAGGCACTCTATTGCGCGTGGCCGATTTGGAGTACGTTCTTTTCCATGATCCAGCATTTGAAGCCGGATTGTCTGTTCGTGCTGATCTTTGTTCTACATGCTAAAAACATCATAAAGCTCGATTTTCCACATTGTTTGACCAGTTTAGTGGACATATAATATGTAAATTGGAAGTTTTGATGCGCAAGAGTGCTGGACCAGAAGTCATTTTGGATGCATTTCAGCCAAAGCTGTTAACATGTGCTAATACAGAGATACACAACGTGAAACCAAACAATGTATTGGGTAAGTATGACTCCTTCTACGTCTTCTGATGGAAGAACATCAAAGGTAAGGGAATATTTATGTGGTTATTCGGTGTTTCTGTGGACTCCAAACGTAGAGGAGACATACTGCTAATATCTGAGCGCCGACTTTTCTGGGACAAAATGGCCGCCGCTTGCCTTTTGTTTCGGTGGTGATATAATATAAATATGTGCTATGTTTTCGCTGTAAAACATTTTAGAAATCTGACTTGCTGGGTAGATAAACAAGGTGTTTATCTTTCATTTGAGCCATTGGACTTGTTAATGTGTGGAGGTTAAATATTTTTAGGAATATTTTTGCGTTCCATGCGCCACCTTCCAGCTGAACGTGGGGGGGGGGGGGGGGGGTGTTCCCAAATTGGAACCCTAGTCCCCTTCTGGTTAAGCTCTTTTGGGATAGTGGGCAACATTTTCACTTTTGGATGAATAGCGTGCCCAGAGTGAACTACCTCCTACACTGTCCCAGATGCTAATATATGCATAGTATCATTGGTTTTGGATAGAAAACACTCTGAAGTATCTAAAACTGTTTGAATGATGTCTGTGAGTATAAAATAACTTAGGCGAAAACCTGAGAAAAATCCAACCAGGAAATGGGACATCTGAAGTTTGTAGTTTTTTAAAGCTTGGCTTACCGAATACACATTGAGATATGCATAAAGTTACACTTCCTACAGCTTCCACTAGATGTCAACAGTCTTTAGAAACTTGAATGAGGATTCTACTATAAAGGAGGGGCTCATGAGACCTCTTTGAGTCAGTAGTCTGGCAGAGTGCCTTGGTCCTCCTGATTGAGTAGGATGCATAACTAGAAGCTCAAAAAACAAAAACCTTGTTTTTTTTGTAAATTGAAATTTGCTATTGTAAATGTCAGCAACACCTCGTAAATGTTAGCAACACAAGCAGGGATAGTGTAACGAGGAGGTGAGGCCTCATTTTACCTTTCTGGCGCACAGAGCACAGAGCTTTCAAAATAAGAGTCACTTCCTGATTGGATTTTTCTCAGGCTTTTGCCTGCAATATCAGTTCTGTTATACTCACAGACAATATTTTTACAGTTTTGGAAACTTTTGAGTGTCTTCTATCCTAAGCTGTCAATTATTTGCACATTCTAGCATCTGGTCCTGAGAAATAGGCAGTTTACTTTGGGAACGTTATTTTTCCAAAAATAAAAATAGTTCCCCCTAGCCCCAAGAGGTTAATCCAGCTGCTTTGTCAGATGTCAAAAAGGGTTCACGGCGAAAGCGATTATCTGAGGACAGCGCCCGGCTTACAAAAGCATACCCTGTGATTATTTGAGGACAGCGCCCCACTTACAAAAGCATACCCTGCGATTATCTGAGGACAGCGCCCCACTTACAAAAGCATACCCTGCGATTATCTGAGGACAGCGCCCCACTTACAAAAGCATACCCTGCGATTATCTGAGGACAGCGCCCCACTTACAAAAGCATACAAACATTTTACAACCAAGTAAAAAAAGTCCGAAATAGTGATAAAATGAATCACTTACCTTTGAAGATCTTCATATGGTTGCAGTCACAAGAGTCCCAGCTACACAATGAATGTTTGTTTTGTTTGATAAAGTCCCTCTTTATATCCCAAAAACTGGCGCATTTTGTTCAGTAATCCACTGGCTCAAAGGCGGTCAAAAAACATGCAGACGAATACATCCTCATAGTACCGGTAAAGTTAGTAGAAAAATGTCAAACGATGTTTAAAATTAATCCTCAGGTTGTCAATTGTCTAAATAATCAATAATATTTCAACCGGACAATAGCGTATTCAATAGAACGGAAAAACAACGAAGGGCACCCAATCGATCACTTGCGCAAACCAGCTCTGCATTCTTCCTCAGTCCACTGACAGAAAGGTCTCATTCTTGTTCATTTTTCAAAAAACTAGCCTGAAACAATGTGTAAAGACTGTTGACATCTAGTGGAATCCATAGGAACTGCAATCTGGGTCCTAACCTATTAGATACTCTATAGGCATTCATTTGAAAATCCCACTTCCTGGATGGATGGTGTTCTTTGGCTTGCAAGCCTCCCCCTTTTCCCTACAAACATAAAAATCGTCATTATGGCCAATCAGTTCTATTTTTGTTTCATCAGAGCAGAGGATATTTTTCCAAAATGTACAATCTTTGTCCCCATGTGCAGTTGCAAAACGTAGTCTGGCTTTTATATGACAGTTTTGGAGCAGTGGCTTCTTCCTTGCTGAGCGGCCTTTCAGGTTATGTCGATATAGAACTCGTTTTACTGTGGATATAGATACTTTTGTACCTATTTCCTCCAGCATATTCACAAGGTCCTTTGCTGTTGTTCTGGGATTGATTTGCACTTTTCTCACCAAAGTACATTCATCTCTAGGAGACAAAACACGTCTCCTTCCTGAGTGGTATGATGGCTGCATGGTCTCATGGTGTTTATAATTGCGTACTATTGTTTGTACAGATGAATGTGGTACCTTCAGGCTTTGGAATTTGCTCTCAAGGATGAACCAGACTTGTGGAGGTCTACAATTATTTTTGACCCATTACCTTTAGTTACACAGAATATCTCACCACTATGCGTTTCCATCTCCCCCTCTATCTCCTTTATATCTTTCTGCAGAGTGCAGAGACGCTATCAATGTTTTGGTTTGTAAGACATTTTAGGGTTTGTATCATTGCCAAATAACTCTACATCTAATGTATAAGACCTGTTTCAAATTATCACTTTTACGCTCTACATAGCCACTTCATATGCACACTTGCTCTGGAATGGGGAAAAAATAATTTCTCTTTCATTCAGCTAAATTAAATTATATTCTTCTTAATATAAAATCATGTAATATTGGCACGGGACTTCTAAGCATATCTTGTCAGCTAAATGAACAAGCCTATAGCCTTGGCATGGCACATAGCCAGATGACATTTATTAGGCCAACTCACATGTGACCCATGTGACCCATGTGACCCATTTCAAAAAGTGAATGTCACTACTTCGCTGGAATTGCTTTCTTTTTTTAAATAAATGTTTGTCAGATATTCCTTCTGGAACACGTAACTTTGATTTGATTTGACTTTCATGTGCCAAACTTGTATGCCATCGGTAAAAATGAATAAAATTGTTAAAATTAGAAGACAAGTTGGTTTAGCCATGGAAAAAAATACAGGAACCTTCCCTCTAGCCATGATTGGCTGAGATAATGAGCGGGCTGGACATGCCGAGAGATGAGTTTGGATTGGTCTGTCATGTAGCATGCTTCTGTCAATAACATGAGCTGCTCAGTATGTGTTGATAATCCTTTCTAGCATGGCGTTTAGCCTCACAGTTTGACATCCCAGTCGGCAATGCTATTACTGTAGGTTAAAATGTACATGGTTCATTTCTCAAAATATGTAGGCTATTATGCTGTTACAATGCAGAGGTGCAGAGCATCTCACCATATAAGCCAAGTGGCATTAGATAAATGACTTCGCAGCGATTGTCTCAAGTCAACATTTTTTGCAGTAGCCTAGCCTTGATTGTCGAGGAAGTGTTTCGTAGAAATATAGGCTACTTATTAGCCTACAATATGGAAAAGCTACTATTGAATACAGGTCACATACAAGGGTTTATGCTATTCCATAGTGTCACTCTTCGCTAAAGCTATACTGCTTCCAAAGTCCTATTGACAACTGTTGACCTGTCGCGGTGAAGGCTGGACTCAAAGGTTACTTTGATTTAGGGCCTATGCCTGCAGCAGACGGGCCACCTGCATATAGCGTATGATGTCATCGTTGAATGGGCTAAATCGTGTTAAAGCTATTTTGTGACATCGTATCTTTGTTGCAAATTTCTATAGGCCTATAATTAAATGAATTTCTATAAGCCGTTAATTAAACCAACGTCCTATAGGCTTAGAATTAAACCAAATATAAATTAAACAAATTCGTAGATCCAACGATGTCCGTAACCTATAGGAGGTGATGATGAAATAAATAAAAGCTGAAATAAATCCTTCTCTCTACCATTATTCTGACATTTCACATTCTTTAAAGTAAAGTGGTGATCCTAACTGACCTAAGGAAGGGAATATTAACTAGGATTAAATGTCAGCAATTCTGAAAAAACTGAGTTTGAATGTATTTGGATGAGGTGTATGTAAACTTCAGACTCCAACTGTATACATATATATATACATAGAGAGAGAGACAGATGGAGGAGAGGAGTGAAGGAGTGAGCCAATGAAGGACTGCAGTGTGCTGCCAGGACACACATATACACACGCACGCACACACACACACACGCACGCACGCACGCACGCACGCACGCACGCACGCACACACACACACACACACACACACACACACACACACACACACACACACACACACACACACACACACACACACACACACACACACACACACACACACACACACACACACACACACACACACAACAATCCGGGATCTGTTTCTAAAGGAGTGCAGTGTTCTGCCACGGGCGAGAGGGTGTTTGGGTACTGTGGGATTCGTAAATCGGTTTGGCTCATTGGACAGGTCAGTCTAAGTTTGAAACTGTTGAGAGGTTTTTGGCAATATCATATAGACGTATGTGTTCCACAGTAGAGAGTGTTCCACATTATGTAGTGTTCCCCAGTTGAGAGTGTTCTACAGTAGAGAGTGTTCCACAGTAGAGAGTGTTCCCCAGTAGAGAGTGTTCCAGAGTAGAGAGTGTACCAGAGTAGAGAGTGTTCCCCAGTAGAGATTGTTCCCATGTAGAGAGTGTTCCAGAGTAGGGAGTGTTCCCCAGTAGAGAGTGTTCCCCAGTAGAGAGTGTTCCCCAGTAGAGAGTGTTCCAGAGTAGAGAGTGCTCCAGAGTAGAGAGTGTTCCAGAGTAGAGAGTGTTCCCCAGTAGAGAGTGTTCCAGAGTGTTCCCCAGAGAGTGTTCCCCAGTAGAGAGTGTTCCAGAGTAGATAGTGTTCCCCAGTAGAGAGTGTTCCAGAGTAGATAGTGTTCCCCAGTAGAGAGTGTTCCCCAGTAGAGAGTGTTCCCCAGTAGAGAGTGTTCCCCAGTAGAGAGTGTTCCAGAGTAGATCGTGTTCCCCAGTAGAGAGTGTTCCAGAGTAGGGAGTGTTCCAGAGTAGAGAGTGTTCCCCAGTAGAGAGTGTTCCCCAGTAGAGAGTGTTCCAGAGTAGATAGTGTTCCCCAGTAGAGAGTGTTCCAGAGTAGATAGTGTTCCCCAGTAGAGAGTGTTCCACAGTAGAGAGTGTTCCAGAGTAGATAGTGTTCCCCAGTAGAGAGTGTTCCCCAGTAGAGAATGTTCCCCAGTAGAGAGTGTTCCCCAGTAGAGAGTGTTCCCAGTAGAGAGTGTTCCAGAGTAGGGAGTGTTCCAGAGTAGAGAGTGTTCCCCAGTAGAGAGTGTTCCCCAGTAGAGAGTGTTCCAGAGTAGATAGTGTTCCCCAGTAGAGAGTGTTCCAGAGTAGATAGTGTTCCCCAGTAGAGAGTGTTTCCCAGTAGAGAGTGTTCCCCAGTAGAGAGTGTTCCAGAGTAGATAGTGTTCTCCAGTAGAGAGTGTACCCCAGTAGAGAGTGTTCCTCAGTAGAGAGTGTTCCAGAGTAGATAGTGTTCCCCAGTAGAGAGTGTTCCCCAGTAGAGAGAGTTCCAGAGTAGATAGTGTTCCCCAGTAGAGAGTGTTCCCCAGTAGAGAATGTTCCCCAGTAGAGAGTGTTCCCCAGTAGAGAGTGTTCCAGAGTAGATAGTGTTCCCCAGTAGAGAGTGTTCCCCAGTAGAGAGTGTTCCAGAGTAGATAGTGTTCCCCAGTAGAGAGTGTTCCCCAGTAGAGAGTGTTCCCTAGTAGAGAGTGTTCCCCAGTAGAGAATGTTCCCCTATAGAGAGTGTTCCCCAGTAGAGAGTGTTCACCGGGAGAGAATGTTCCAGAGTAGATAGTGTTCCCCAGTACAGAATTCCTTTGTTTACCTGTTGAAATTCATTTTTTTCTTGCCAGGGGGAGAATGCCCGAGGACCCCCCAACTGATTTTAGGCTATGGAGGTGTTTCTTTGGGGATTGACCAGTGAAATATACCTGCTGGAGCGCGTGCTACGGGTGGGTGTTGCTATGGTGACCAGTGAGCTGAGATAAGGCGGGGCATTACCTAGCAAAGACTTATAGATGACCTGGAGCCAGTGGGTTTGGCGGCGAATATATAGCGAAGAACAGCCAACGAGAGCATACAGGTCGCAACGGTGGGTAATATATGGGGATTTTGTGGCAAAACGTAAGAAGGGCCAAATTTATACAGCATGATGTTGTCTGCGTAGAGGTGGATCAACGAATCACCCTCAGCAAGAGAGACATCATTAAGATATACAGAGAAAAGAGTCGGCCCGAGAATTGAACCTTGTGGCACCCCATAGAAACTGCCAGAGGTCCGGACAATAGGCCCTTCGATCTGACACACTGAACTCTGTCTGAGAAGTAGTTTGTGTACCAGGCAATGCAGTCATTAGAGAAACCAAGGCACACATCAGGAGGAAGGAGGGATTATAGGGACGTATTCCCTAATGCATTTCATCAGACTGAGGTTGATGTATGGTGGCCTATAAAGCCCAAAATAGTACTGGGGTAAAATAGCCACATTATGAATAGGGAACAATGGGTTGAGAGAGAAATGGAAGGGGAAGCTTAATTCATCCAGCAAGATAACTGGAGGAGTTTGTGCTTTTGTGTGTATGTGTATGTATGTGTGTGTATGTGTGTGTATGTGTGTGTATGTGTGTGTATGTGTGTGTATGTGTGTGTATGTGTGTGTATGTGTGTGTATGTGTGTGTATGTGTGTATAGTTCTCAGAAAGCAGCTCCCTCCTCTCCCTCCACTCCCTCCTCCTCCCCCTCCATTCTCTCCTCCCCTCCCCCCACTCCCCCCATTCTCATTACCACATCTAATTAGGGAAATGTCAGACTACCCCCTCCACCTCCCTCTTTGTCTCTATCCCCTCCAACTCCCCTCTTTCTGTCTCTACCCCCTCCACCTCCCCTCTTTCTGTCTCTACCCCCTCCACCTCCCCTCTTTCTGTCTCTACCCCCACCTCCTCCCCTCTTTCTGTCTCTACCCCCACCTCCTCCCCTCTTTCTGTCTCTACCCCCACCACCTCCCCTCTTTCTGTCTCTACCCCCACCTCCTCCCCTCTTTCTGTCTCTACCCCCACCTCCTCCCCTCTTTCTGTCTCTACCCCCACCTCCTCCCCTCTTTCTGTCTCTACCCCCACCACCTCCCCTCTTTCTGTCTCTACCCCCACCTCCTCCCCTCTTTCTGTCTCTACCCCCACCTCCTCCCCTCTTTCTGTCTCTACCCCCACCACCTCCCCTCTTTCTGTCTCTACCCCCACCTCCTCCCCTCTTTCTGTCTCTTCCTCTCTGTCCATCTCACCTGTTGAATCATTGTGTTAGTTTACACCTTGAGGGGATTCTTAATCAGTTTTCAATCAGGAAGGTGGTTTGTTGTTTAAATATTGTGCTATATTGGCGTTCAGAGCTGATAGCTCCGCTGAAGAAGAAAAAATAGCATAGACCAGCATACATTTCAATCTGGTCCATGCTGATCTGTGCTGGTCAGTGCTGGTTGGATGCTAGTCTGACCACCATGGTCTAGCTGGTAATGCTGGCAGACCAGCCTTTGTTGTGTTTTCGCTGGTGACCAGCCTTCTCTGTGTTTTGGAGACTGGTGACCAGCCTTCTCTGTGTTTTGGAGACTGGTGACCAGCCTTCTCTGTGTTTTGGAGACTGGTGACCAGCCTTCTCTGTGTTTTGGAGACTGGTGACCAGCCTTCTCTGTGTTTTGGAGACTGGTGACCAGCCTTCTCTGGGTTTTGGAGACTGGTGACCAGCCTTCTCTGTGTTTTGGAGACAGCCTTCTCTGTGTTTTGGAGACTGGTGACCAGCCTTCTCTGTGTTTTGGAGACTGGTGACCAGCCTTCATTGTGTTGTTGCTGGTGATCAGAATTCAATTCACTGTGTTTTTGCTGGTGACCTGTGAAAACACTAACAATTATGTTTATGCTACTATGGTGGGTAATCTTTTGAGATGTGTTGTACAAACATACATACAATTTGATGGTTTAAAATGCTAAATAGCATACCTATCACACTATTTCTTAGTGAATAGCCTTTATTTTGGGACAAATACTAATTAATTGAATAGCAATAGCTATATGCACTGTTAAATAGACTGAACGTAGGATATGAAAGATATGAATTTACCTGTATATATTTATGTAGATATACAGTATATATATATATATATATATTTATTTGTAGTCTGTAAAATCTTTGAACATGGAATTCTGTCTGTTTATGACATTTCCTTCTGTTACGGAAAATGGATAACTTTATCACTGGAGAAGAATGAATCAGAGATCCTAGTCTACCAAGAGATTTAACTAGCAATTACATTACTTCCTGTAATTTGTGGGTGCCCAAGGAAGATTTAATTGGAAAAGTGTCACGTTCTTAGCTACAGTAAGTAATTGCATTTTGAGTCAAAGTTGAGTATCTAGTTTTTTTCTATTTGGCCTAGCACGCAGAAATGAGGGATTCTTATATTGACATGTCAAGTTTCATAAGCAACATAAACAACAAAGCAAATCACTAAAGAACACGTTTAGACATTAGTATTTTGCCCTGATCAAATGATCTTTCTTAGGGCCAGAACTACTTTTCATTTGGGCTCCCGAGTGGTGCAAGAGGTGTCACACATCCGGCTGTAACTGGGAGTCCCAAATGGAGGCGCACAATTGGCCCAGCATCGTCCGTGTTTTTGCCAGGGTAGGCTGTCATTGTAAATAAGAATTTATTCTTTAACTGACTTGCCTAGTTAAAAAAATATATTTTACTTTTACAGGAATGATGTTGAACCTCTGTTCGGATTACACCTCTCTCCTGGATGAAACAAGATCAGTCAATTGTATTTTATTTCACCTTTATTTAACCAGGTAGGCCAGTTGAGAACAAGTTCTCATTTACAATTGCGACCTGGCCAAGATAAGGCAAAGCAGTTCGACACAAACAACGACACAGAGTTACACATGGAGTAAAACAAACATACAGTCAATAATACAGTATGAACAGGTCTATATACGATGTGAGCAAATCTCCCCCATCCTCATGTACAGGTACTCCTGGCTAGCTGAGTTTGTGCTGTGTAACCTACATGAGCCTAACACAACACTATTTAGAATATCTAGTTTATTTTAAATGGTGTACTGACTTGCTATTGAAAGAAATCTTGAACATGCTGAAAAGCAATATTGGTCCCACAGGGACCCTGTTAATGGTGCCTGCAGGCTATCTAGACATAACAACAAGACCACAGGAGGTTGGAGAACAGGCTCGTGGTAATGACTGGAGTGGTTGAGTGGAATGGTGTCACCTCGTTTCCAGGTGTTCCATTCCACTCCATTCTGCTCCATTCCGTTCCATTCCGCTCCATTCCGCTCCATTCCATTCCATTCCGTTCCATTCCGCTCCATTCCACTCCATTCCGCTCCATTCCGTTCCATTCCGTTCCATTCCGCTCCATTCCGCTCCATTCCATTCCATTCCGTTCCATTCCGCTCCATTCCGCTCTATTCCGCTCCATTCCGCTCCATTCCATTCCATTCCGCTCCATTCCACTCCATTCCGCTCCATTCCGTTCCATTCCGCTCCATTCCGCTCCATTCCGTTCCATTCCGCTCCATTCCGCTCCATTCCGCTCCATTCCATTCCATTCCGTTCCATTCCGCTCCATTCCGCTCTATTCCGCTCCATTCCGCTCCATTCCATTCCATTCCACTCCATTCCGCTCCACTCCGCTCCATTCCGTTCCATTCCGCTCCATTCCGCTCCATTCCGTTCCATTCTGCTCCATTCCACTCCATTCCGTTCCATTCCGCTCCATTCCGTTCCATTCCACTCCATTCCACTCCATTCCGCTCCATTCCGCTCCATTCCGCTCCATTCCGCTCCATTCCGTTCCATTCCGCTCCATTCCGCTCCATTCCCTGACATTATTATGAGACATCCTACCCTCAGCAGCCTCCTGTGTACTAGACATTTACACAATTGTATTTATTTTACCTTTCATGCTACACAAAGATAAATAACATACATTTTTCTAAACCAATCATATCTGTTAGTTGGACTTATTGCACCCGTTACTGAAATGGTTGTTCGAGGTTTAGATGGCTTAGTTAGTCTCATTTGTAAATATTTTCAGGCTCGATTTCAATAGCAATTACCCATCATTTTGCAAACTGAGACTTGATGCTGGTGTTCCAGGTGTCCACCTTATTTGTCCAAAACAAAACAAAGGCTGGTCACCAGCGAAAACATAACAAAGGCTGGTCAGAGGAAGAAGAGATTATAGGGACAGATCAATGTATTTCTTCAGACAAAAGGTTGATGTATGGTGGCCTATAAAGGCCAAAATAGTAATGGGGTAAAATAGCCACATTATGAATTGGGAACAATGGGTTGAAAGAGAAATGGAAGGGAAAGCATGTCTTTTCATTTATCCAGCCAAATAACAGGTGCAGTGTGGGTGTGTGTAGTTCTCAGAAAGCAGCTGGGGAGGAGAGGAGAGAGAGAGAGAGAGAGAGAGAGAGAGAGAGAGAGAGAGAGAGAGAGAGAGAGAGAGAGAGAGAGATGAAGTATAACCAGTCCTATAGTCAAACATTTCTCTCCCTCCACTCCCTCCTCCTCTCCCCCCATTCTCATTTCCACATCTAATTAGGGAAATGTCAGACTACCCCCTCCACCTCTTCCTCTTTATGTCTCTGTCCCCTCCACCTCTTCCTCTCTATCCATCTCACCTGTTGAATCATTGAGTTAGTTAATCCCTTGGGGAGATTTACAGTCAGTTTTCAATCAGGAAGGTGGTTTGTTGTTTAATAAATATTGAAAAACTGCCTATATCAGCATACAGTTCAAACTAGTCCGCGCTGGTCCGTGGTGGTCCGTGGTGGTCCGTGGTGATCCGTGCTGGTCCGTGGTGGTCCGTGGTGGTCCGCGCTGGTCCGTGGTGATCCGTGCTGGTCCATGGTGGTCCGTGGTAGTCCGCGCTGGTCCGTGGTGATCCGTGCTGGTCCGTGATGGTCCGTGGTGGTCCGCGCTGGCCCGTGGTGGTCCGTGGTGGTCCGTGGTGATCCGTGCTGGTCCGTGGTGGTCCGTGGTGGTCCGTGGTGGTCCGTGGTGGTCCGCGCTGGTCCGTGGTGATCCGTGCTGGTCCGTGATGGTCCGTGGTGGTCCGCGCTGGCCCGTGGTGGTCCGTGGTGGTCCGTGGTGATCCGTGCTGGTCCGTGGTGGTCCGTGGTGGTCCGTGGTGGTCCGTGGTGGTCCGCGCTGGTCCGTGGTGATCCGTGGTGGTCCGTGGTGGTCCGCGCTGGTCCGTGGTGATCCGTGCTGGTCCGTGGTGGTCCGTGGTGGTCCGTGGTGGTCCGTGGTGATCCGTGCTGGTCCGTGATGGTCCGTGGTGGTCCGCGCTGGTCCGTGGTGGTCCGTGGTGGTCCGCGCTGGTCCGTGGTGATCCGTGGTGGTCCGTGGTGATCCGTGCTGGTCCGTGGTGGTCCGTGGTGGTCCGCGCTGGTCCATGGTGATCCGCGCTGGTCCGTGATGGTCCGTGGTGATCCGTGCTGGTCCGTGGTGGTCCGTGGTGGTCCGCGCTGGTCCGTGCTGGTCCGTGCTGGTCCGTGGTGGTCCGTGGTGGTCCGTGGTGGTCCGTGATGGTCCGTGGTGGTCCGTGGTGGTCCGTGGTGGTCCTCGCTGGTCCGTGGTGGATCTACTAAGCTATATGGATTTTTTAAAGAATAACAAGGATGATTTAGATATTTGATTTTGGATCTTAAATATACACAAAAAAAAATGTGTCCATGAACATTTTATTTTACTACTACTAGCCATATAAACACAATGAATAACTAACTAACTAACTAACTAACTAACTAACTAACTAACTAACTAACTAACTAACTAACTAACTAACTAACTAACTAATAACTAACTAACTAACTAACTAACTAACTAACTAACTAACTACTACTATTATAAACACAATGAATAACTAACTAACTAACTAACTAACTAACTAACTAACTAACTAACTAACTAACTAACTAACTAACTTGCTACTATCACTATAAACAAAATGAATAACTGTCTCCCTACATGGAACGACAAAAAGTTCCCCAAAAATATCAAAAGGAAGTTTGTTCTGACGAGTCTCTCCGAAATCTGAGAAAATACAAATTTTGCAATTAAAAAGTCTCCATATGCTGTACTTCCATTCATGTTTTCAACTGTTACTGAGGTACATCCAGACAAGACTTGTGAGGTCTGTGGGCATCCTAGAGAAAAACCTTTGGAAGCTACAGGCGATTTTGTGAGAGTACTTTTGGCGTCTCATGGTCCGACAAACCACACTTTAGCTCTGTCACCCTAGCTGCGGAAGTACGACATAGGTGGGTGTGGTGAATTGAGACTTATTTTTTGGGCCTTCCTCTGACACTGCCTGGTATAGAGGTCCTGGATGGCAGGAAGCTTGGCCCCGGTGATGTACTGGGCCGTACATACCATCCTCTATAGGGCCTTCCTCTGACACTGCCTGGTATAGAGGTCCTGGGTGGCAGGAAGCTTGGCCCCGGTGATGTACTGGGCCGTACATATCACCCTCTATAGGGCCTTCCTCTGACACTGCCTGGTATAGAGGTCCTGGGTGGCAGGAAGCTTGGCCCCGGTGATGTACTGGGCCGTACATACCATCCTCTTTTTATTCAGCTTTATTTAACCTGCTAGGCTAGTTGAGAACACCTTTATTTAACCAGCTAGGCTAGTTGAGAACACCTTTATTTAACCAGCTAGGCTAGTTGAGAACACCTTTATTTAACCAGGTAGGCAAGTTGAGAACATGTTCTCGTTTGTAACTGCGACCTGGCCAAGATAAAGCAAAGCAGTTCAACAAATACATCAACACAGAGTTACACATGGAATAAACAAAACATACAGTCAATAATACAGTAGAATAAAAAGAAAACAAAAAAGTCTATATACAGTGAGTGCAAATGAGGTAAGATAAGGGAGTTAGGCCATGGTGGCGAAGAATTTTCAATGTAGCAATTAAACACTGGAATGGTAGATGTGCAGAAGATGAATGTGCAACCCTCATCCTCTATAGTGCCTTGCGGTTGGAGGCCGAGCACTTGCCATAACGGGCGATGAGGACCCATGCCAAATCTTTTCAGTCTCTAGAGGGGGAATGGGCGTTGTCGTGCCTTCTTCACAACTGTCTTGGTGTGTTTGGACCATGATAGCTTGTCGGTGATGTGGACACCAAGGAACTTGAAGCTCTCAACCTGCTCCACTACAGCCCAGTCGATGAGAATGGGGGCGTGCTCGGTCCTCCTTTTCTGTAGTCCACAATCATCTCCTTTGTCTTGATCATGTTGAGGGAGAGGTTGTTATACTGGCACCACACTGCCAGGTCTTTGACCTCCTCCCAATAAGCTGTGTCATTGTTGTTGGTGATCAGGCCTACACTGTTGTGTCGTCAGCAAACTTAATTATTATGTCGGAGTCATGCCTGACCATGCAGTCATGGGTGAACAAGGAGTAGATGCGGGGACTGAGCACACACCCCTGAGGGCCCTTCGTATTGAGGATGAGATGTGTTGTTGCCTACCCTTACCTCCTGGGGGCGGCCCATCAGGAAGTTCAGGATCCAGTTGCAAAGGGAGGTGTTTAGTCCCAGGGTCCTTAGCTCAGTGATGAGCTTGGAGGGAACTATGGTGTTGGATTCTGAGCTGTAGTCAATTAATAGCATTCTCACTTAGGTTGTCCTTTTGTCCAGGTGGAAAGAACAGTGTGGAGTGCAAATTGCAGTAGATCTAGGGATTCTGGAATAATGGTGTTGATGTGAAACATGACCAGCCTTGCAAGACACATCATGGCTACAGACTTGAGTGCTATTTAGACATGTCATTTAGACATGTTACCGTGGTGTTCTTTGGCACAGGGACTATGGTGGTCTGCTTAAAACATGTTGTTATTACAGACTCGGTCAGGGACATGCTCGGAGTACACATCCTGGTAATCCGTCTGGCCCTGCAGTCTTGTGAAAGTTGACTCACATCGGCTACGGAGAGTGTGATCACTGTGACGACCCTCCCATTCTGTCTGACGAATTCTTTCTCTTTGCTCTTGTTTTCCTTATTAGATTGTCGGTGGGCGGAGCCGGGAGGGTCAGCAGCGAAATGGGACACATCTGGGCCCGGTTATGTACCGGGATAAATACACCTTTTCCCCATTCATTGAGGAGAATCTCTCCACGCAGACACATTGTCAGATTTTGGTTGTGGAATTTTTGTGTCCATTTTGTTTGTTTGCTTTGGCACCTTTCAACACCCCTCATTATCACTTCTATACACACACCCACTCACTTGCACTACTGACTACATACATTGTTTATTGTATATAGGTTACTTCAGTTATTAAATATATTTTTGTTATCTCCATGGTGTCTCCCTCTTTATTACGGGCTACGAGCCTATTCATGACATCACACAGTCGTCCAGAACAGCTGATGCTCTCATGCATGCTTCAGCGTTGCTTGCCTTGAAGCAAGCATATCAATTATTTATCTCGTCTGTAGGCTCATGTCACTGGGCAGCTCACTGCCTTGCTTCCTTTTGTAATCTGTTTGCAAGCCCTGCCACATCTGACGAGCATCGGAGCCGGTGTAGTACGATTCAATCTTAGTCCTGTATAGATGCTTTGCCTGTTTGATGGTCATCGGAAGGCATGGCGGGATTCCTTATAAGCATCCCGGTTAGAGTAAATCCTGGTAAATAATGTGGTCTACAGCTTATCATGAGATACTCTACCTCAGGCTAACAAAACCTTGAGACTTCCTGAATTTTAGATTCCATACACCAGCTGTTATTTACAAATAGACACAGACCACCACCCCTTGTCTTACCGGAGGCAGCTGTTCTATCTTGCTGATGGACCGAAAACCCAGCCAGCTGTATGTTATTCATGTCGTCCTTCAGCGGTGAAACATTAGATATTACAATTTTTAATGTCCCGTTGGTAGGACAGTCTTGATCAGAGCTTATCCATTTTGTTATCCAATGATTGCACTTTAGCTAATAGGACTGATGGTAAAGAGGGATTTCTCACTCGCTGTCGGATCCTTACAAGGCACCCCGACCTACGTCCCTGATGTCTCTGTCTCTTCTTCGTGCAAATGACGCCGATTTGGGTCTTGTCGGGTTCTGGAGTAAATCCTTTGAGTCCGACCTGTTAATGAAAAAATCTTTGTCCAGTATGAGGTGAGTAATCACTGATATCTAAAAGGTATTTTCAGTCATACGAGACGGTGGCAGAAACATTATGTACAAAATAAGTTTCAAATAAAGCGAAAAAACACACACAAAAGCACAATTGGTTAGGAGCCCTTAAAACGGCAGCCATCTCTTCCGGCTTTTTGTGCAGATATGAGAAATAAATTACAAATATAGTTTATTTATTGTCCTACCATGAAGGAACGGTCCCCAACCATATACCTTAGACACCCACCTGAGAGACCCTCACACTAAGGAGAAGTCCTTATCTGTTTATATGGGCCTAATGCAAATATCCTATACACAGCCACATCAGAAAGAAACATGTGGTCAGAGACCTACTACAGCAGCACTGCCCCCTCAAGATGCTGAGCCAGGCAGGGTTGGTTCTACAAAGCCGAAGCCCCCTGATGGGTGAGCATAATATACAAGGACATTCTCAAAGCCTTGTTGACCTTGTACTTATCCGGTGGGGATTCCAGTGGAGTGCCCCCACCCAGGTAGTGGCAGTGCTGGCAACACTGGCTACAGTAACCCATGGGGAGGGGGTCACACTCGGACAATCAGAGAGGCGGAAAATTATTGTGGCCCAGGTGGCACACAATAGTCAAAGGTCTGACTGGACAGAGATTCTTGGGAAAATGGTCACGACGGGGGACCATGTGTGTGGGTGTTTCAGGGAAGGAGGTGCATCTGAGCTCCATCACCTAGGACTTGACATTGATTCATCAAATCTCAACCATTGTTGCTCAATTTTGCCTTCTCAAACATCTACAACTGTATATGCATTTGCACATCAAGACCTTATTAATTGAGTTGAGCTGGAACAACTGTTTGTGGGGGGGAAGGGTGGGTAATTTGTATACGAGTGTGAGTGTGTTTATTTAAGTTGTTAATTTAACCTTTATTTAACTAGACAAATCAATTAAGAACCAATTCTTATTTACAGTGACGGCATAGCAAAAAGACAAAAGACAAAAGACAAAAGACAAAAGACAAAAGACAAAAGACAAAAGACAAAAGACAAAAGACAAAAGACAAAAGGCAAAAAGGCAAAAAGGCAAAAGACCTCCTGCGGCGTCGGGATAAAAAATGTATGAAAAATATAAGACAAAACATAAAGAGAGACTAAAGACGTCAACACAGCGGGGTAGCATTACCACATGGTAGCATTACCACATGGTAGCATTACCACATGGTAGAATTACCACATGGTAGCATTACCACATGGTAGCATTACTACATGGTAGCATCACCACATGGTAGCATTACCACATGGTAGCATCACCACATGGTAGCATTACCACATGGTAGCATTACCGCATGGTAGCATTACCACATGGTAGCATCACCACATGGTAGCATCACCACATGGTAGCAATACCACATGGTAGCATCACCACATGGTAGAATCACCACATGGTAGCATCATCACATGGTAGAATCACCACATGGTAGCATTACCACATGGTAGCATCATCACATGGTAGCATCATCACATGGTAGCAACACCACATGGTAGCAACACCACATGGTAGCAACACCACATGGTAGTAGCACCACATGGTAGCATCTCACATGGTAGCATTACCACATGGTAGCAACACCACATGGTAGCAACACCGCATGGTAGCAACACCACATGGTAGAATCACCACATGGTAGAAACACCACATGGTAGCAACACCACATGGTAGCATCATCACATGGTAGCATTACCACATGGTAGCATTACCACATGGTAGCAACACCACATGGTAGCATCACCACATGGTAGCAACACCACATGGTAGCAACACCACATGGTAGCAACACCACATGGTAGCATCATCACATGGTAGCAACACCACATGGTAGCAACACCACAAGGTAACAACACCACATGGTAGCAACACCACATGGTAGCAATACCACATGGTAACAACACCACATGGTAGCAATACCAAATGGTAGCAGCACCACATGGTAGCAACACTACATGGTAGCAACACCACATGTTAGCATCACCACATGGTAGTAACACCACATGGTAGCAAAACCACATGGTAGTAACACCACATGGCAACAACATAGTGGCAACACAACATGTCAGCAGCACAACATGGTAGCAACACCACATGGTAGTAACACCACATGGTAGCAACACCACATGGTAGTAACATCACATGGTAGCAACACCACATGGTAGTAACACCACATGGTAGTAACACCACATGGTAGCAACACCACATGGTAGCAACACCACATGGTAGCAAAACCACATGGTAGCAACACCACATGGTAGCATCACCAGATGTCAACAACATAGTGGCAACACCACATGGTAGCATCACCAGATGTCAACAACATAGTGGCAACACCACATGGTAGCATCACCAGATGTCAACAACATAGTGGCAACACCACATGGTAGCATCACCAGATGTCAACAACATAGTGGCAACACCACATGGTAGCATCACCAGATGTCAACAACATAGTGGCAACACCACATGGTAGCATCACCAGATGTCAACAACATAGTGGCAACACCACATGGTAGCATCACCAGATGTCAACAACATAGTGGCAACACCACATGGTAGCATCACCAGATGTCAACAACATAGTGGCAACACCACATGGTAGCATCACCAGATGTCAACAACATAGTGGCAACACCACATGGTAGCATCACCAGATGTCAACACCACATGGTAGCATCACCAGATGTCAACACCACATGGTAGCATCACCAGATGTCAACACCACATGGTAGCATCACCAGATGTCAACACCACATGGTAGCATCACCAGATGTCAACACCACATGGTAGCATCACCAGATGTCAACACCACATGGTAGCATCACCAGATGTCAACACCACATGGTAGCATCACCAGATGTCAACACCACATGGTAGCATCACCAGATGTCAACACCACATGGTAGCATCACCAGATGTCAACACCACATGGTAGCATCACCAGATGTCAACACCACATGGTAGCATCACCAGATGTCAACACCACATGGTAGCATCACCAGATGTCAACACCACATGGTAGCATCACCAGATGTCAACAACATAGTGGCAACACAACATATCAGCAGCACAACATGGTAGCAGCACAAAACATCTTACTAACATTATTGGCCACAGACAACAGCACAAAGGGCAAGAAGGTAGAGACAACAATACATCGCCGGAAGCAGCCACAACTGCCAGTAAGAATGTCCATGATTGAGTGTTTGAACGAAAGAAAGTTTGGATGAAAGTTGAATCGTAATCACAATCTCGTGAGATCTCATAAACATAAAAACATAAGAAAAACAGATAATAGGCAAAGTTCATCAGTATTTACCTGGCTTAAAGAGAAGGAATATAATATCTATTGCTTGCAGGAAACTCATTCAACAATTTTAGATGAAGTTGTGTGGAAAAAGGACTGGGGGAGACAAAATATAGTTCTCCCATGGGCAAAGAAACTCAAAAGGGGTGATGACTTTAATTAACAATCATTTCTATCCGAATGCGCAGATTGTCCAAATGTAACAGTACAACCTTAGACCGTCCCCTCGCCCATACCCTCAGAACAATTAACACTAATTAATTAAGCAATTACCTATTCAAACCTACATTTTACATTTAACTGAACATACTAAAGTATTTGCACATTGCAACACGTTTTTTATGAAACAATATCACCACATAACATTTACAAAATTACATCACTACTGACAGTGTCTTTCAATGGGCCCAATTTCAACTTCCTGCTACTCATGCCAATGATATAAGATATGCATATTATTAGTTATTATCTTTTTAAAAATCTTTATCTTTATCTTTTAAAACCTAGAAATGCTACCAAAAATAATTTACTGAAACTTGTTACAAATGACAAATTCACCCATTATTCACCAAATTATATTTTGAAAGAGGAAGCGAAGTACTTTAACCACTTCTGTAAAAAAAAATCTAAATGATCAGATACTCAAAAGGTCTGATTTCACTATTACTGAAACACGACCCAAGTGGTAAATATGAAGTTTCAGTCCATTAAAACATTTGAAGATTATACTTATACTTATACTTCAATGTTGTGATGCTAAAACATATAGCAAAATGCATAGCGCTTAGAATTAATCAGAAGGTATTGTCGGATATCATTCATCTCAATCAGACAGGTTTTTTACATGGACAATACATTGAAGATAATATAAGACAAGTACTGGAAACAATAGAACACTATGAAATATCTGGGAAACCAGGCCTGGTATCCGTAGCTGACTTTGAAAAGGTTTTTGATAAAGTACGACTGGAATTTATATATAAATGGCTGTAATTTTTCATATTTTGGAGAATATCTTATGAAATGGGTTAAAGTTATGTATAGTAACCCTGGGTGTAAAATAGTAAATAATGGCTACTTCTCAGAAATAATTAAACTATCAAGAGGAGTAAAACAAGGTTGTCCACTATCAGCATATCTATTTATTATGGCCATCGAAATATTAACTATTAAAATCAGATCCACCAACAATATCATTATGTGGCTAGAAATCTATGGCTTAAAAACAAATGGTTCATTGTACACTGATTCATGTTATTGTTTTTTTATCAACAATTTGATCATTTCCTCCACAGCCTCATAGAGGATCTAGATACTTTTTCTAACCTCTGCGGATTAAAACCGAGTTATCGGATCACAGGAAAATACCATTTTTACCATGTAGTTTACCAATACAATTGTCTGACGGTGACATCATCAGTATTCATATCCCAAAATGAAGAATTATTCTGCCTACAATATATAGAAAGTTAGCAAAAATAGATATGATCTTGCTATCATTAAAAGGAAAATACCTGTCTATTTATGGGAAAAATCACTCTGATTATTAACTCTTTGGTCATATCCCAGTTTACCCTGATTAACGTTTTAGTCATATCCCAGTTTAACTATTTGCTTATGGTCTATAACTGTTTGTTAAATTATATGAGCAAAAAATATTCCACTTTATTTGGAACGACAAGCCAGACTAAATTAAACAGGCCTATTTATATAATAAATACTCAGAAATTATTAAATATTAAAGCACCATTATGACCTCACTAAAGGTTTCAGTCATACAAAAGTTATAATTAAATCAGAACGGGTTCTCTAGTAGATTAGTAAGAATGACTCACCCCGTGTTCAGTAATGACCTTCTTCCCTGTATTTAGATTAAAACCTCTCACTTTCAGTTATTTGAAAATGAAATGATCTCCAACACATCGCTATTTTTTAAGCAAGCCATAGAAAGTTGGCTGCAATTTCAGTTTAATGTACCAGAAAAGACCAAACAAATAATACAACAAATATTATGGTTAAACTCAAATATATTAATTGATTAAAAAATAAATATATATAAGGATTTTTTTTAAGGTATAATCTTTGTAATCATAAATTGGACTGTACAACGTACAGAACCAAAATAATGCATGCAGAGCAGAATTTGGACAATTCCCGCAAATGATCAAAATCCAGAAAAGAGCTGTTCGATTCTACAGCCACCTAAAATGAATCGATTCCCAAAACTTCCATAACAAAGCCATCACCTACAAAGAGATGAACATAGAGAAGGGTCCCCTCTGCAAGCTGGTCCAGGGACTCTGTTTACAAACACAAACAGACCCCACAGAGCCCCAGGACAGCAACACAATTTGACAAACAAAATCATGAGAAAACTCCAATATAATTACTGGAGAAATTGAAAAGAATTTACAAAAAAACTTGAGAAAACTTTAATGCTATTTCGTCCTAAACAGAGAGTACACAGTAGCAGAATACCTGACCACTGTGACTGACCCAAACTTAAGGAAAGCTTTGCATAAGTACACATTCATTGAGCATAGCTTTGCTATTTAGAAAGGCCATTGTAGGCAGACCTTGCACTCAGGAGAAGACATGCTATGTGCACAATGCCCACAAAATGCAGTGGAAACTGATCTGCACTTCTGAACCTCCTGCACTTCCTAATATGACCATAGTAGAGACACATATTTCCATCAGATTACACAGACCCACAAAGACTTTGAAAACAATACAATTTTGATAAACTCCCATATCTACTGGGTGACATACCACAGTGTTCCATCACAGCAGCAAGATGTGTGACCTGTTGCAACAATAAAAGGGCAAACAGTGAAGAACAAACACCATTGTGAATACAACCCATATTTATGTTTATTTATTTACCCACTTTTATACTTTTGTTTGTTATCTATATCACTTTCTTTGGCAACGTAAACATGCTTTGAATTGAATTGAAATGTGAATGACTAGAAATGAGAAATAAGACATGAGAAATAAGACATGAGAAATAAGACATGAGAAATTGAGAGAGAGGGAGAGATTTTCACTTCAAAGGTAGACAGCCCTGATAGATTAAAGCTCAGCTGAACTCAAAGACACACAGGTGGTCCTACACACAGGTGTCAAAGTGAGTGTGTGTGAGTGAGTGAGTGAGTGAGTGAGTGAGTGAGTGAGTGAGTGAGTGAGTGAGTGAGTGAGTGAGTGAGTGAGTGAGTGAGTGTGTTACTGAGGGTGAATGCGTGAGTGTGTGAGTGAAAGAGTGTGTTATGGTTTAATATTTTCCTTTTTTTTTTACAAATGTTCCATCCCGAGAATAAATTACTTTTTTTATGAGACATTAAATATATTTATTGAGTCCAAGCACAAAAAAGAACAAATGATTTTGCGGTTATCCAAAGCATACACTTGGAAGTTTAAGTACACCTTAACCAAATACATTTAAACTCAGTTTTTCACAATTCCTGACATTCAATCCTAGTAAAAATTCCCTGTCTTAGGTCAGTTAGGATCACCACTTTATTTTAAGAATGTGAAATGTCAGAGTAATAGTAGAGAGAATGATTTATTTCAGCTTTTATTTCTTTCATCACATTCCCAGTGGGTCAGAAGTTTACACACATTGACATTAAATTGTTTAACTTGGATCAAACATTTCAGGTTGCCTTCCACAAGCTTCTCATAATAAGTTGGGTGAATTTTGGTCCATTCCTCTTGACAAAGCTGGTGTAACTGAGTCAGGTTTGTAGGCCTCCTTGCTAGCACACACTTTTTCAGTTCTGCAGACAAATTTTCAACAGGATTGAGGTCAGTGCTTGTGATGGCCACTCCAATACCTTGACATGGTTAAGCCATTTTGCCACAACTTTGGAAGTATGCTTGGGGTCATTCTCCATTTGGAAGACCCATTTGCGACCAGGCTTTAACTTCCTGACTGATGTCTTGAGATTTTGCTTCAATATATCCACATCATTTTCCTACCTCATGATGCTGTCTATTTTGTGAAGTGCACCAGTCCCTCCTGCAGCATAGCACCCCCACAACATGATGCTGCCACCCATGTCCTTCACGGTTGGGATGGTGTTCTTTGGCTTTCAAGCCTCCCCCTCCAAACATAACGATGGTCATTATGGCCAAACAGTTCTATTTTTGTTTCATCAGACAAGAGGAAATTTATCCAAAAAGTACAATCTTTGTCCCCATGTGCAGCTGCAAAACGTTGTCTAGCTTTTTTATGGCGGTTTTGGAGCAGTGGCTTCTTCCTTGTTGAGCGGCCTTTCAGGTTATGTCGATATAGGACTCGTTTCACTGTGGATATAGATACTTTGTACCTGTTTCCTCCAGCATCTTCACAAGGTTTGTTGTTGTTCTGGGATTGATTTGCACTTTCCGCACCAAAGTACGTTCATCTCTAGGAGACAGAACACATCTCCTTCCTGAGCGGTATGGAGGCTGTGCGGTCCAATGGTGTTTACAGTTACGTACTATTGTTTGTACAGATGAACATGGTACCTTCAGGCGTTTGGAAATTGCTCCCAAGGATGAACCAGACTTGTGGAGGTATACAATTTATCTCTGAGTTCTTGGCTGATTTGTTTTGATTGTCCCATGATGTCAAGCAAAGAGGCACTGAGTTTGAAGGTAGGCCTTGAAATACATCTGCTATATCCTACCACCATCTGAATGGTTATGGGTCTGAATTAATAACTGATATCGCCTACCACCATCTGAATGGTTATGGGTCTGAATGGTTATGGGTCTGAATTAATAACTGCTATAGTCTACCACCATCTGAATGGTTATGGGTCTGAATGGTTATGGGTCTGAATGGTTATGGGTCTGAATTAATAGCTGCTATAGCCTACCGCCCTAGCGCGTTCACTTTTCTTTCAAACTAACCTAGAGTTCTCTTGGCTCCTGTGTGTAACGTTCAGCAAACAAGAGCTTTGAATACTAAAAATGAAAAAAATTAAATCTGTCCAGCAAGCGATTCTAGTCTAGCTTTTCCTACATGGGACTCCAGTAGCTAAGGAGTGTTTTGTAAGGAAGGGCCAGCGGAGCACTAGTGTGCATATTCCGCAAGAGACAGAGGCTTTAAGTTAGAAGGTTTTTTATTTTTTATTTAACTTGGCAAGTTAGTTAAGAACAAATTATTATCTCCAAAGACGGCCTAACCCGGCCAACACTGGGACAATTGTGTGCGGCCCTATGGAAGTCCCAATCGCAGTCGGATTTGATACAGCCTGGATTTTAACCAGGGACTGTAGTGACGCCTCGAGCACTGAGACGCAGTGCAGTAGACCGCTGCGCCACTCGGGAGCCCTTATTATGCATAACCAATCATTAATTAGCTAAATATAAGGCTAATGCTCCATTGAATGTATTACCTGAAAGAGGTAGGCTAGGACATCTATATATAGGGCTATATATCAGTCTAGAACATCATTTTCTATTTTAGATGCAATTTTAATGGAGTTGATGGAGAGAGAGAAAGACTGCTAGAGATTGCTTGTCAGTGCACTGATTTAAAACAACGATAATCCCGAGATGAGATATTTTTAAACTCTGCAGCTAAAATATATTTTTTTAATTATCTTTACAATAACATTGTTATGTGACTCTCGAAAACCAGATAGAGATGGGTAAATTAGACGCACATTCGGTCTTCATATTAATGTAGCGTAGACTCTACTGCACTAAACGCAGACCTTCATGTCACAAGAAAGAAAGTAACCATGATGACCACCCTGAGATGGGCTGTCTGTCCCCCACCCTGAGATGGGCTGTCTGTCCCCACCCTGAGATGGGCTGTCTGTCCCCCACCCTGAGATGGGCTGTCTGTCCCCACCCTGAGATGGGCTGTCTGTCCCCCACCCTGAGATGGGCTGTCTGTCCCCCACCCTGAGATGGGCTGTCTGTCCCCCACCCTGAGATGGGCTGTCTGTCCCCCACCCTGAGATGGGCTGTCTGTCCCCCACCCTGAGATGGGCTGTCTGTCCCCACCCTGAGATGGGCTGTCTGTCCCCCACCCTGAGATGGGCTGTCTGTCCCCCACCCTGAGATGGGCTGTCTGTCCCCCACCCTGAGATGGGCTGTCTGTCCCCCCACCCTGAGATGGGCTGTCTGTCCCCCACCCTGAGATGGGCTGTCTGTCCCCCACCCTGAGATGGGCTGTCTGTCCCTACCCTGAGATGGGCTGTCTGTCCCCCACCCTGAGATGGGCTGTCTGTCCCCACCCTGAGATGGGCTGTCTGTCCCCCACCCTGAGATGGGCTGTCTGTCCCCCACCCTGAGATGGGCTGTCTGTCCCCACCCTGAGATGGGCTGTCCCTCCCTACCTTGAGATGGGCTGTCCCTCTCTACCTTGAGATGGGCTGTCTGTCCCCTACCCTGAGATGGGCTGTCTGTCCCCCACCCTGAGATGGGCTGTCTGTCCCCCACCCTGAGATGGGCTGTCTGTCCCCACCCTGAGATGGGCTGTCCCTCCCTACCTTGAGATGGGCTGTCTGTCCCCCACCCTGAGATGGGCTGTCTGTCCCCCACCCTGAGATGGGCTGTCTGTCCCCCACCCTGAGATGGGCTGTCCCTCCCCACCCTGAGATGGGCTGTCTGTCCCCCACCCTGAGATGGGCTGTCCCTCCCTACCTTGAGATGGGCTGTCCCTCCCCACCCTGAGATGGGCTGTCCCTCCCCACCCTGAGATGGGCTGTCTGTCCCCACCCTGAGATGGGCTGTCTGTCCCCACCCTGAGATGGGCTGTCTGTCACCACCCTGAGATGGGCTGTCCCTCCCCACCCTGAGATGGGCTGTCTGTCCCCCACCCTGAGATGGGCTGTCCCTCCCCACCCTGAGATGGGCTGTCTGTCCCCCACCCTGAGATGGGCTGTCCCTCCCTACCTTGAGATGGGCTGTCCCTCCCTACCTTGAGATGGGCTGTCCCTCCCTACCTTGAGATGGGCTGTCTGTCCCTACCTTGAGATGGGCTGTCCCTCCCTACCTTGAGATGGGCTGTCTGTCCCCCACCCTGAGATGGGCTGTCCCTCCCTACCTTGAGATGGGCCGTCTGTCCCCCACCCTGAGATGGGCTGTCCCTCCCTACCCTGAGATGGGCTGTCTGTCCCCCACCCTGAGATGGGCTGTCTGTCCCCCACCCTGAGATGGGCTGTCTGTCCCCCACCCTGAGATGGGCTGTCTGTCCCCCACCCTGAGATGGGCTGTCCCTCCCCACCCTGAGATGGGCTGTCCCTCCCCACCCTGATATGGGCTGTCCCTCCCCACCCTGAGATGGGCTGTCCCTCCCCACCCTGAGATGGGCTGTCTGTCCCCCACCCTGAGATGGGCTGTCTGTCCCCCACCTTGAGATGGGCTGTCTGTCCCCCACCCTGAGATGGGCTGTCTGTCCCCCACCCTGAGATGGGCTGTCTGTCCCCCACCCTGAGATGGGCTGTCCCTCCCCACCTTGAGATGGGCTGTCTGTCCCCCACCCTGAGATGGGCTGTCCCTCCCTACCTTGAGATGGGCTGTCTGTCCCCCACCCTGAGATGGGCTGTCTGTCCCCACCCTGAGATGGGCTGTCCCTCCCTACCTTGAGATGGGCTGTCTGTCCCCCACCCTGAGATGGGCTGTCTGTCCCCACCCTGAGATGGGCTGTCCCTCCCTACCTGGGCTGTCTGTCCCCCACCCTGATATGGGCCGTCTGTCCCCACCCTGAGATGGGCTGTCTGTCCCGACCCTGAGATGGGCCCTCTGTCCCCACCCCGAGATGGGCTGTCTGTCCCCACCCTGAGATGGGTTGTCTGTCCCCACCCTGAGATGGTCTGTCTGTCCCCGACCTGAGATGGGCTGTCTGTCACCACCCTGAGATGGGCTGTCACCACCCTCAGATGGGCTGTCTGTCCCCACCCTGAGAGGGGCTGTCTGTCCCCACCCTAAGATGGGCTGTCTGTCCCCACCCTGAGATGGTCTGTCTGTCCCCGACCTGAGACAGGATGTCTTTCCCCACCCTGAGATAGGCCTTCTGTCCCCACCCTGGGATGGGCAGTCTGTCCCCACCCTGGGATGGGCAGTCTGTCCCAACCCTGAGATGGGCTGTCTGTCCCCACCCTGAGATGGGCTGTCTGTCCCCACCCTGAGATGGTCTGTCTGTCCCCGACCTGAGACAGGATGTCTTTCCCCACCCTGAGATGGGCCGTCTGTCCCCACCCTGAGATGGGCTGTCTGTCCCCACCCTGAGATGGGCCCTCTGTCCCCACCCCGAGATGGGCTGTCTGTCCCCACCCTGAGATGGGCTGTCTGTCCCCACCCTGAGATGGGCTGTCTGTCCCCACCCTGAGATGGTCTGTCTGTCCCCGACCTGAGACAGGATGTCTGTCTCCACCCTGAGATGGGCTGTCTGTCCCCGACCTGAGACAGGATGTCTTTCCCCACCCTGAGATGGGCAGTCTGTCCCCACCCTAATTCATCATTTAGAGGCAGTAGATGACCCAGATTTAGACCTGGTGTATAATATAACCCTCCCTACCTTGAGATGGGCTGTCTGTCCCCGACCTGAGACAGGATATCTGTCCCCATCCTAATTCATCATTTAGAGGCCGTAGATGACCCAGATTTAGACCTGGTGTATAATATAACCCTCCCTACCTTGAGACAGGATGTCTGTCCCCATCCTAATTCATCATTTAGAGGCCGTAGATGACCCAGATTTAGACCTGGTGTATAACATAACAGTTCCATCTCACGCCATGCTGTTCATAGAAATGATTTATTATAATTTACCGGTTTCTCACAGTTATTTGTCCCGGAAAAATGTAGTGATAATGGGCGGTTAATCCCAGTAAATCTTATTAAACTGGTTCCCGCCATTCAACCCTTGTGTGTATGTGTGTGAGTCAGTGTGTGTGAGTCAGTGTGTGTGAGTCAGTGTGTGTGAGAATGAGTGTGTGAGTGAGTGAGTGAGTGAGTGAGTGAGTGAGTGAGTGAGTGAGTGAGTGAGTGAGTGAGTGAGTGAGTGAGTGAGTGAGTGAGTGAGTGAGTGAGTGAGTGAGTGAGTGAGCGAGCGAGCGAGCGAGCGAGTGAGCGTGAGTGTGCGAGCGAGCGAGCGTGCGTGCGTGCGTGCGTGCGAGCGTGCGTGCGTGCGTGCGTGTGTGTGTGTGTGTGTGTGTGTGTGTTACTGAGGGTGAATGTGTGAAAAGAACAGCCTCCTTCAATATCTCTCTTTACCCAGGGTCAAAACAAACATTCCTCTTCCCTGTGCCCCCTCTTCCTCTCCTTCCTCCTCTCCCTCTCCTCCTGTCCCTCCTCTCCTTCCTCTCCAACCCATCTTCCTCTCCTTCCTCTCCTCCTTTCCCTCTTCTTCCTCACCTTCCTGTCCCACTTATTCTCCTGTCCCTCCTCTCCTTCCTCTCCACCTCTCCCTCCTACTCTCCCTCTTCTCGCTTACTCGTTACCACAATAGTTAGTCTCTCTCTCTTTCTCTCTCTCTTAATTGGCAATGAGATGGATTCATTGTACGATTTCAGGTGATTGTCATGGTTGATCAGCCTCCATTCCTCACCCGTCTTACCCTGTCATATCTTCCCCTTTTCACATCCCCCTTCCCAGTTCCCCCACCCCCTCTCCCCTCTCTTCTCCCCCATCTCCCTCCCTGTGATTAAGAGAGACAATGCACCGAGTAGCACATCATCTATCCGTCTGGGACATTAGTCTAGCAGGGAGAGGGGTCAGGGGAGAGTGTGTGCGTGCCTGCATTCGCTTGCGTGTGGGTGGTGGAGGAGAGACAGGGATATTAGTCCTCATAAAGAAGGACAACAAACGCTGATCTCTGGTCAGTTGTATAATTCTCTCCCTGAATGATTCATGTTACTACTGGCAAATGTCAGCTGATCCTAGTTTTGTGCTTAAAAGTCCAATGATTTGATTTGACAATATAAAATACCTAAAGAATTTAGGCTTATCTGGCAACAGATACGTACACCAATATCAACAATGCAGCCATTTTTATGTCAATATCACTTTCTGGGTAACAATACCTTACCGTGATTGTTTTCAATTGAAATGGTCAATATGAAACAAAAATAGCTTCTTAGCAAAGAGACTTTTCTCAAGTAATTATTTTTCTAGGACTGTCAGGGAGTGGTCTGAGTGGGGAGGGGACAACGGAAAACTAGCTCTTATTGGCAGAGAGGTTTGGAACTCTCTTATTGGTCTATCTTAACAAATTTAGCACCTGGTGATGTCACCAGTCCATCCCACCAAAACAGGCTGAAATGTCAGGCTTTTCAAACAGCACTTTACACTAAAAGGGTATTAATCATAATTTTCACAACTTCACAGTATTTTTTCCAAGCTCATAGTGTGGAAATATATATAAAACACAGGAACATATTTGTTTTGACTACACTGGACGGTTTAAGGGCAACTTCCACCCATAGTTTGACTCATCATCTCTCTGATCAGTCGAGAAAATGCCAATCCGTGACCCTAATACCACAAATAACTTTAAACAAGTTCAGCGATAACAGGTGGTAAAGGTGGACGCAGAAAGATGACATCATTATGAACAACAGTGCAACCTCCTACTCAAACATAAACATGAACTAAATGGATCAAAACGGCAAATTATTGGTTCATTCCAAGGTGTTCCATTCTTCGTTGGGGGTATGCACACATTGTGATCGACCAATAATGGTCGGCCTCTGTAAAAGTTTTGGTTACGGCTGACATTGATGATGTAAAATGTAAAAACAGTGTGTGGACCTTCCTATAAATAGGTAGTCACCCTGGTTTTTTTTCTGAGGATGTCTCCAAGACTGCTAACATACCTCCTTCTGTCATTACCCTAAGGGCACATCTCAATAGTCTCATGTGGCTTCCTTCCCTGGTCTATTCTTATCCCACCGTATCTCTCTCTCTCCAAATCAGATCAGATGATGAAGACCAGAGAAGGGAAGAGAAGATAGATAGATTATTTTATTAGTCACATGCACGGGGGGGGGTGACAGATGTAATTGCAGGGTACAGTGACATTCTTGAGCTCTAAACTCAAACAGTGCAGGTCAAAAAGTAGAATGAAAAAAATGATAAAAAGAATGAAAAAATGATAAAAAGAATGAAAAAATGATAAAAAGAATGAAAAAATGATAAAAAAGAATGAAGAAATGATAAAAGAATGAAAAAATGATAAAAAATGAAAAAATGATAAAAAATGAAAAAATATAAAAAGAATGAAAAAATGAAAAAATGATAAAAGAATGAAAAAATGATAAAAAGAATGAAAAAATGATAAAAAGAATGAAAAAATTATAAAAAGAATGAAAAAATGATAAAAAGAATGAAAAAATGATAAAAAGAATGAAAAAATGATAAAAAGAATGAAAAAATGATAAAAAGAATGAAAAAATGATAAAAAGAATGAAAAAAATGATAAAAAGAATGAAAAAATGATAAAAAGAATGAAAAAATGATAAAAAGAATGAAAAAATGATAAAAAGAATGAAAAAATGATAAAAAGAATGAAAAAATGATAAAAAGAATGAAAAAAATGATAAAAAGAATGAAAAAAATGATAAAAAGAATGAAAAAAATGATAAAAAGAATGAAAAAAATGATAAAAAGAATGAAAAAATGATAAAAAGAATGAAACAAATGATAAAAAGAATGAAAAAATGATAAAAAGAATGAAAAAATGATAAAAGAATGAAAAAAATGATAAAAAGAATGAAAAAATGATAAAAAGAATGAAAAAATGATAAAAGAATGAAAAAATGATAAAAAGAATGAAAAAATGATAAAAAGAATGAAAAAATTATAAAAAGAATGAAAAAATGATAAAAAGAATGAAAAAATGATAAAAAAGAATGAAAAATGATAAAAAAGAATGAAAAAATGATAAAACCTGAAAAAATGATAAAAAGAATGAAAAAAATGATAAAAAGAATGAAAAAAATGATAAAAAGAATGAAAAAATGATAAAAAAATGAAAAAAATGATAAAAAGAATGAAAAAAATGATAAAAAGAATGAAAAAATGATAAAAAGAATGAAAAAAATGATAAAAAGAATGAAAAAAATGATAAAAAGAATGAAAAAATGATAATAGTCTACACCTCAATATACGGTACCTAGTCTACACCTCAATATACGGTACCTAGTCTACACCTCAATATACGGTACCTAGTCTACACCTCAATATACGGTACCTAGTCTACACCTCAATATACGGTACCTAGTCTACACCTCAATATACGGTACTTAGTCTACACCTCAATATACGGTACCTAGTCTACACCTCAATATACGGTACCTAGTCTACACCTCAATATACGGTACCTAGTCTACACCTCAATATACGGTACCTAGTCTACACCTCAATATACGGTACCTAGTCTACACCTCAATATACGGTCTACACCTCAATATACGGTACCTAGTCTACACCTCAATATACGGTACCTAGTTTACACCTCAATATACGATACTTAGTTTACACCTCAATATACGGTACCTAGTCTACACCTCAATATACGGTACCTAGTTTACACCTCAATATACGGTACTTAGTTTACACCTCAATATACGGTACCTAGTCTACACCTCAATATACGGTACCTAGTTTACACCTCAATATACGGTACCTAGTTTACACCTCAATATACGGTACCTAGTTTACACCTCAATATACGGTACCTAGTTTACACCTCAATATACGGTACCTAGTCTACACCTCAATATACGGTACCTAGTCTACACCTCAATATACGGTACCTAGTTTACACCTCAATATACGGTACCTAGTTTACACCTCAATATACGGTACCTAGTTTACACCTCAATATACGGTACCTAGTTTACACCTCAATATACGGTACCTAGTTTACACCTCAATATACGGTACCTAGTCTACACCTCAATATACGGTACCTAGTTTACACCTCAATATACGGTACCTAGTTTACACCTCAATATACGGTACCTAGTTTACACCTCAATATACGGTACCTAGTTTACACCTCAATATACGGTACCTAGTCTACACCTCAATATACACCTAGTACACCTCAATATACGTCTACACCTCAATATACGGTACCTAGTTTACACCTCAATATACGGTACCTAGTTTACACCTCAATATACGGTACTTAGTCTACACCTCAATATACGGTACCTAGTCTACACCTCAATATACGGTACCTAGTCTACACCTCAATATACGGTACCTAGTTTACACCTCAATATACGGTACCTAGTTTACACCTCAATATACGGTACCTAGTTTACACCTCAATATACGGTACCTAGTCTACACCTCAATATACGGTACCTAGTCTACACCTCAATATACGGTACCTAGTCTACACCTCAATATACGGTACCTAGTTTACACCTCAATATACGGTACCTAGTTTACACCTCAATATACGGTACCTAGTTTACACCTCTGCCGATAGCATCCAAACACCACGTTTTTCAGCACAAACCCTGTGATATGTCTTCTCCAACTGAGAACCCATCTACTCAATTGACACAACTCTGCTTTGATTGCCAGGTAGTAACTTAATTTAACTTTGGTTGTTTTGTATACTAGTTTAGCGAAACGGCTAACGCTGCTGCTGGCAACTACTGGGCTAGCCTAGCTAGATAGCTAGTTGGCTGTTAATATTAAGTATTCATACCTTCCTAATCGGTTAAATAGAAGGACTTGTAGAATTGACAGCCCTTCTCCAATTTGCTTTTCAGCACTGACGTTGGGGCAATTCTATGGAGATCGTTTACGGGGAACTGCGGCATCTAGCTACCCTACATGACCATAAGTATGTGGACACCTGCTTGTCAAACATAGAATTCCAAAATCATGGCAAATAACATGAGTATGTCCCCCCTTTGCTGCTATAACAGCCTCCACTCTTCTGGGAAGACTTTCCACTAGAAGTTGGAACATTACTGTGGGGACTTGCTTCCATTCAGCCACAAGAGCCTTAGTTAGGTCGGGCGCTAATGTCGGGCGATTAGGCTTGGCTCGCAGTCGGCGCTCCAATTCATCCCAAAGGGGTTCTATGGGGTTGAGGTCAGGGTTCTGTGCAGGCCAGTTAAGTTATTCGACACCGATTTCTCTATGGACCTTGCTTTGTGTATGAGGACATTGTCATGCTGAAACAGGAAAAGGCCTTCCCCAAACTGTTGCCCCAAAGTTAGAAGCACAGAATCGTCTAAAATGTAATTGTATGCTGCAACGTTATGATTTCCCTCCACTGGAACTAAGGGTCCTAGCCCGAACCATGAAAAACAGCCCAGACCATTACTCTTCCTCCACCAAACTTTAGCGTTGGAACTATGCATTGGGGCAGGTAGCGTTCTCCTGGCATCCCCAAAACCCAGATTTATCCGTCGGATGGCCAGATGTTGAAGCGTGATTCATCACTCCAGAGAATGTGTTTCCACTGCTCCAGAGATCAGTGGCAGGGAGCTTTACATCCCTCCAGCCAACGCTCGGCATTGGTGATCTTAAGCTTGTGTGCGGCTGCTCAGCCACGGAAACCCATTTCATGCAGCTCCCGACTAGTTATTGTGCTGACGTGGCTTCCAGAGGTTGTCTGGAACTCGGTAGTGACCGAGGACATTATTACGAGCTTCAGCACTCGGCAGTCCTGTTCTGTGAGCTTGTGTGGCCTAACGCTTCGCAGCTGAACAGTTGTTTCTCCTAGATGTTTCTACTTCACAATAACAGCACTTACATTTGACTCTAGAAGGGCAGATTTTTGATGAACTGACTTGTTAGTGAGCTCTTCAGTACTGGCCGTTCTACTGCCAATGTTTTGTATTTGGAGATTGCATGACTGTGTGCTAGAATTTGTACACTTGTCAGCAAAAGGTATGGCTGAAATTGCCGAATCCGCTATTTGGAAGGTGTAGTGTATTACGGTAATGATTACTACAACTTTAGATACCTGACGAGACTAACTTAAACAATAAATAAAAAATCCTAGCTGACGTGGCTAATTGAGTGATTGCTGAATTTCGAAATTGCACCTTGGGTATTCTACTATTATAACTCTCAACAGTGAGTTGAGACCTCGACTGAGTTGCCCCGGAAATGTAAATCATTATTTGGTCGGGGGTCTGTCATGCCAGATAATGTCCCCGTCCTAAAAGTATCCCCCTCTGCATCACAATGGGATTCGATAAACTATCATTGTGTCCATTTCTATATCAACAGTGTGATGACATAATGATAATAAGTTTGGAGATCATTACAGACTAAATCACATTCTTTTCATCATCGCTACGCGAACAAGGTTGACAATTTCACTGTTCACTGTTCCCTGGGTGTAATGGTGTCTGGTTCTTAACAACGCAATTGACTCTGTACTGGTAACCCCTGTATATACCCTCCACATTGACTCTGTACCTGTACCCCCTGTATATAGCCTCCACATTGACTCTGTACCGGTACCCCCTGTATATACCCTCCACATTGACTCTGTACCGGTACCCCCTGTATATAGTCTCCATATTGACTCTGTACCGGTACACCCCTGTATATACCCTCCACATTGACTCTGTACCAGTACCCCTGTATATACCCTCCACATTGACTCTGTACCGGTACCCCCTGTATATACCCTCCACATTGACTCTGTACCAGTAACCCCTGTATATACCCTCCACATTGACTCTGTACCGGTACCCCCTGTATATAGTCTCCATATTGACTCTGTACCGGTACCCCCCTGTATATACCCTCCACATTGACTCTGTACCAGTACCCCCTGTATATACCCTCCACATTGACTCTGTACCGGTACCCCCTGTATATAGCCTCCACATTGACTCTGTTCCAGTACCCCCTGTATATACCCTCCACATTGACTCTGTACCGGTACCCCCTGTATATAGCCTCCACATTGACTCTGTACCGGTACCCCCTGTATATAGCCTCCACATTGACTCTGTACCGGTACCCCTGTATATAGCCTCCACATTGACTCTGTACCGGTACCCCCTGTATATAGCCTCCACATTGACTCTGTACCGGTACCCCCTGTATATAGCCTCCACATTGACTCTGTACCGGTACCCCCTGTATATAGCCTCCACATTGACTCTGTACCGTAATACCCTGTATATAGCCTCCACATTGACTCTGTACCTTAACACCCTGTATATAGCCTCCACATTGACTCTGTACCAGTACCACCTGTATATAGCCTCCACATTGACTCTGTACCAGTACCACCTGTATATAGCCTCCACATTGACTCTGTACTGGTACCCCCTGTATATAGCCTCCACATTGACTCTGTACCGGTACCCCCTGTATATACCCTCCACATTGACTCTGTACCGGTACCCCCCTGTATATACCCTCCACATTGACTCTGTACTGGTACCCCCCTGTATATACCCTCCACATTGACTCTGTACTGGTACCCCCTGTATATAGCCTCCACATTGACTCTGTACTGGTACCCCCTGTATATAGCCTCCACATTGACTCTGTCCCGGTACCCCCTGTATATACCCTCCACATTGACTCTGTACCGGTACCCCCTGTATATACCCTCCACATTGACTCTGTACCGGTACCCCCTGTATATACCCTCCACATTGACTCTGTACCGGTACCCCCTGTATATAGCCTCCACATTGACTCTGTACCGGTACCCCCTGTATATACCCTCCACATTGACTCTGTACCGGTACCCCCCTGTATATAGCCTCCACATTGACTCTGTACCGGTACCCCCTGTATATAGCCTCCACATTGACTCTGTACTGGTACCCCCTGTATATAGCCTCCACATTGACTCTGTACCGGTACCCCCTGTATATAGACTCCACATTGACTCTGTACCGGTACCCCCTGTATATAGCCTCCACATTGACTCTGTACCGTAACACCCCCTGTATATAGCCTCCACATTGACTCTGTACTGTAACACCCCCTGTATATAGCCTCCACATTGACTCTGTACCCCCTGTATATAGCCTCCACATTGACTCTGTACCCCCTGTATATAGCCTCCACATTGACTCTGTACCCCCTGTATATGGCCTCCACATTGACTCTGTACCGTAACACCCTGTATATAGCCTCCACATTGACTCTGTACCGTAACACCCTGTATATAGCCTCCACATTGACTCTGTACCCCCTGTATATAGCCTCCACATTGACTCTGTACCCCCTGTATATAGCCTCCACATTGACTCAGTACTCCCTGTATATAGCCTCCACATTGACTCTGTACCCCCCTGTGTATATAGCCTCCACATTGACTCTGTACCCCTGTATATAGCCTCCACATTGACTCTGTACCGTAACACCCTGTATATAGCCTCCACATTGACTCTGTACCCCCTGTATATAGCCTCCACATTGACTCTGTACCCCCTGTATATAGCCTCCACATTGACTCTGTACCCCCTGTATATAGCCTCCACATTGACTCTGTACCCCCTGTATATAGCCTCCACATTGACTCTGTACCCCCTGTATATAGCCTCCACATTGACTCTGTACCCCCTGTATATAGCCTCCACATTGACTCTGTACCCCCTGTATATAGCCTCCACATTGACTCTGTACCCCCTGTATATAGCCTCCACATTGACTCTGTACCCCCTGTATATAGCTTCCACATTGACTCTGTACCCCCTGTATATAGCCTCCACATTGACTCTGTACCCCCTGTATATAGCCTCCACATTGACTCTGTACCTTAACACCCTGTATATAGCCTCCACATTGACTCTGTACCCCCTGTATATAGCCTCCACATTGACTCTGTACCTTAACATCCTGTATATAGCCTCCACATTGACTCTGTACCGGTACCCCCTGTATATAGCCTCCACATTGACTCTGTACCCCCCTGTATATAGCCTCCACATTGACTCTGTACCCCCCTGTATATAGCCTCCACATTGACTCTGTAATTATATAGCCTCCACATTGACTCTGTACCCCCTTTATAGCCTCCACATTGACTCTGTACCCCCTGTATATAGCCTCCACATTGACTCTGTACCCCCTGTATATAGCCTCCACATTGACTTGTACCCCCTGTATATAGCCTCCACATTGACTCTGTACCCCCTGTATAGCCTCCACATTGACTCTGTACCCCCCTTATATAGCCTCCACATTGACTCTGTTGTATAAGCCTCCACATTGACTCTGTACCCCCTGTATATAGCCTCCACATTGACTCTGTACCCCCTTATATAGCCTCCACATTGACTCTGTACCCCCTGTATATAGACTCCACATTGACTCTGTACCCCCTGTATATAGCCTCCACATTGACTCTGTACCCCCTGTTATAGCCTCCACATTGACTTGTACCCCCTGTATATAGCCTCCACATTGACTCTGTACCCCCCTGTATATAGCCTCCACATTGACTCTGTACCCCCTGTTATAGCCTCCACATTGACTCTGTACCCCTGTATATAGCCTCCACATTGACTCTGTACCCCCTGTATATAGCCTCCACATTGACTCTGTACCCCCTGTATATAGACTCCACATTGACTCTGTACCCCCTGATATAGCCTCCACATTGACTCTGTACCCCCTGATATAGCCTCCACATTGACTCTGTACCCCCTGTATATAGCCTCCACATTGACTCTGTACCCCCTGTATATAGCCTCCACATTGACTCTGTACCCCCTGTATATAGCCTCCACATTGACTCTGTACCGGTACCCCCTGTATATAGCCTCCACATTGACTCTGTACCCTAATACCCTGTATAAAGCCTCCACATTGACTCTGTACCCCCCTGTATAAAGCCCCTCTATTGTTATTTGCTCTTTAATTATATGTTATTCTTTTCTCTGACTTGTTATTTGTTTTATTTTCTTAAATACTGCGTTGTTGGCTAATGTAAGTAAGCATTTCATTGTAAGGTTTGTAATACCTGTTGTATAACATTTGATTTGATTTGATTTTGATGTATCCCAACACATGTAACCTGGCTTCCCAGTGATGTTCCACACTCACCGCTGCTGAGAGAGAGAGAGAGAGAGAGAGAGAGAGAGAGAGAGAGAGAGAGAGAGAGAGAGAGAGAGAGAGAGAGAGAGAGAGAGAGAGGGGAGAGAGAGAGACCTGGAAAGTCTGCCCGGCCTGGAAATAATTCCCTATTTCTTTTAGAATAATATAACATATTGAAAATAACTTTTTTTGTCTCCACGCCTTGTTAAATTAATTTTCATTTTTAATTTAGAAAATTAAGACAAATTACATGGATTTTTTTATTTATTGGCACCCTGAAGCTAATACCGCCTTTGGCCAAGCTAAGTGCAAATAAATGCTTCTTGTAGCCATCAATGAGAAGCACCTTTCTCCTGGAAACTTGGCAGCAAACTGCTGTAATTATTACATGTTTGAGGGTGCGCCCAACTGCTCTTTTCCTTTTTCTTTTCGGTATTATCGGTTATGGTTATGATTCACATCTGGACATTTCGCTGGCCACTCAAGGTGAGATAGAGCAGTATGGAGGTCGGATAGAGCAGTATGGAGGTGGGATAGAGCAGTATGGGGGTGAGATAGAGCAGTATGGAGGTAGGATAGAGCAGTATGGAGGTGGGATAGAGCAGTATGGAGGTGGGATAGAGCAGTATGGAGGTGGGATAGAGCAGTATGGAGGTGAGATAGAGCAGTATGGAGGTGAGATAGAGCAGTATGGAGGTGGGATAGAGCAGTATGGAGGTGAGATAGAGCAGTATGGAGGTAGGATAGAGCAGTATGGAGGTGAGATAGAGCAGTATGGAGGTGGGAGAGAGCAGTATGGAGGTGGGATAGAGCAGTATGGAGGTGAGATAGAGCAGTATGGAGGTGGGATAGAGCAGTATGGAGGTGAGATAGAGCAGTATGGAGGTGGGATAGAGCAGTATGGAGGTGAGATAGAGCAGTGTGGAGGTGGGATAGAGCAGTATGGAGGTGAGATAGAGCAGTATGGAGATAGAGCAGTATGGAGGTGGGATGGAGCCGTATGGAGTTGAGATAGAGCAGTATGGAGGTGGGAGAGAGTAGGATAGAGCAGTATGGAGGTGAGATAGAGCAGTATGGAGGTGGGATAGAGCAGTATGGAGGTGGGATAGAGCAGTATGGAGGTGAGATAGAGCAGTATGGAGGTGGGAGAGAGTAGGATAGAGCAGTATGGAGGTGAGATAGAGCAGTATGGAGATAGAACAGAATGGAGGTGAGATAGAGCAGTATGGAGGTGAGATAGAACAGTATGGAGTTGGGATAGAGCAGTATGGAGATGAGATAGAGCAGTATGGAGGTGAGATAGAGCAGTATGGAGGTGGGAGAGAGCAGTATGAAGGTGAGATAGAGCAGTATGGAGGTGAGATAGAGCAGTATGGAGGTGAGATAGAGCAGTATGGAGGTGGGAGAGAGCAGTATGGAGGTGAGATAGAGCAGTATGGAGGTGAGATAGAGCAGTATGGAGGTGAGATAGAGCAGTATGGAGGTGGGATAGAGCAGTATGGAGGTGAGATAGAGCAGTATGGAGGTGAGATAGAGCAGTATGGAGGTGAGAGAGAGCAGTATGGAGGTGGGATAGAGCCGTATGGAGGTGGGATAGAGCAGTATGGAGGTGGGATAGAGCAGTATGGAGGTGAGATAGAGCAGTATGGAGGTGGGATAGAGCAGTATGGAGGTGGGATAGAGCAGTATGGAGGTGAGAGAGAGCAGTATGGAGGTGGGATAGAGCAGTATGGAGGTGGGATAGAGGAGTATGGAGGTGAGATAGAGCAGTATGGAGGTGGGATAGAGCAGTATGGAGGTGAGGTAGAGCAGCATGGGGGTGGGGTATAGCAGTATGGAGGTGGGATAGAGCAGTATGGAGGTGGGATAGAGCAGTATGGAGGTGAGAGAGAGCAGTATGGAGGTGGGATAGAGCAGTATGGAGGTGGGATAGAGGAGTATGGAGGTGGGATAGAGCAGTATGGAGGTGAGATAGAGCAGTATGGAGTTGGGATAGAGCAGTATGGAGGTGGGATAGAGGAGTATGGAGGTGAGAGAGAGCAGTATGGAGGTGAGATACAGCATCTCTTCTTGAACCAAGGTACTTTTGATATGTGTCTGGGGTTGCTTGTCCTTTCAACACAGATAGAGACACAGATAGAGACACAGATAGAGACACAGATAGAGACACAGATAGAGACACAGATAGAGACACAGATAGAGACACATATAGAGACACAGATAGAGACACAGATAGAGACACATATAGAGACACAGATAGAGACACAGATAGAGACACAGATAGAGACACAGATAGAGACACAGATAGAGACACAGATAGAGACACAGATTTTGGACACTGGGTTGAACATTGTGGATCTATTTTTGTTTCCACTCTCCCGTGGCCCCGGGGGGAGCTCTTAACATTCAGCCTTTTATCAGCTGTTTTCAATACTATTCTGGATAATCATGCACCCTTCAAAACAATAGTTTAATTGAAAACCTGGGATACTCCAGAATTATCAGAAGCCATTCATAAAAGAGATGATGCTTGGGTCAAGGTCAGGAACACAGGCTTAGGCCCCGGACTGGCAAGCTTTTAAGCAACTGAGGAATCATTGTGTAAGACAAATGAGAAAAAAGCTCAATCTGATTATTACATAACATCTCTTTTGGATTGTACAATGGGAACCCGGCTAAATTCTGGGAAACTGTCAAATCCCCGAAGGGTTCTACTTCCTCGTCTCTGCCACAAGAAGTTGATTCAGACACTGGCCTCATTACGGGGGGGGGGGGATGCCATCATTGATGCATTTAATCACCATCTCTTTTAAATCACTTCTTAGCCTATTCACAGTGATATAAGGCTGGATGCTGATAGGTGGAAACTTGCTCAATGATCAGAGATATTATAGTCCAAACATTTATTTTAGTATATATTGACAGGAAAAGGTCCAGAATGCTTTGCGAGCAACATGAAATCCAAAAGGCGCCGACCAATTGGATCCCGGTCTGCTTAAGTCTGCAGCGCCCGTCATTGTTGGCTCAATAACACACCTTTTTTAAATTTAAAATTATTATCAGGAAATATTCCAAAATGGTGGAAATCATCTCTTATGCTGCCACTTCATAAAGGACTGGGATAGTAGGGATCATAATCATAATAGCTCCATTTCAAGGCTTCTCGGTCTAGCTAAGATTCATCCTGTATCACAAGGTTGACTGGACTTCGATAAAGACTCGTAGACATCTACGTTACTCCCGTTGTGTTTACAAGGGATCCACTTCATAAACTTCCGTCTCGTCTAACTTTGCAGTTGAAAGTATAGACACCTGAGTTGCCTAACCCGCTAACAGGATTGGTTAACTCTTGAGGTTCCTAGGGTCTACTCCGAGCTAGATAAATCTGCTTTTAGATTGGTGAGAGAGAGAGAGGTGAGAGAGAGCAGTATGGAGGTGAAAGAGAGCAGTATGGAGGTGAGAGAGAGCAGTATGGAGGTGAGAGAGAGCAGTATGGAGGTGAGAGAGAGTAGGATAGAGCAGTATGGAGGTGAGATAGAGCAGTATGGAGATAGAACAGAATGGAGGTGAGATAGAGCAGTATGGAGGTGAGATAGAACAGTATGGAGTTGGGATAGAGCAGTATGGAGATGAGATAGAGCAGTATGGAGGTGAGATAGAGCAGTATGGAGGTGGGAGAGAGCAGTATGAAGGTGAGATAGAGCAGTATGGAGGTGAGATAGAGCAGTATGGAGGTGAGATAGAGCAGTATGGAGGTGAGATAGAGCAGTATGGAGGTGAGATAGAGGAGTATGGAGGTGGGAGAGAGCAGTATGGAGGTGAGAGAGAGCAGTATGGAGGTGAGATAGAGCAGTATGGAGGTGAGATAGAGCAGTATGGAGGTGAGAGAGAGCAGTATGGAAGTGGGATAGAGCAGTATGGAGGTGAGATAGAGCATTATAGAGGTGAGATAGAGCAGTATGGAGATGAGAGAGAGCAGTATGGAAGTGGGATAGAGCAGTATGGAGGTGAGATAGAGCAGTATGGAGGTGAGATAGAGCCGTATGGAGGTGAGATAGAGCCGTATGGAGGTGGGATAGAGGAGTATGGAGGTGGGATAGAGCAGTATGGAGGTGGGATAGAGGAGTATGGAGGTGGGATAGAGCAGTATGGAGGTGAGATAGAGCAGTATGGAGGTGGGATAGAGCAGTATGGAGGTGGGATAGAGCAGTATGGAGGTGGGATAGAGCAGTATGGAGGTGAGATAGAGCAGTATGGAGGTGAGAGAGCAGTATGGAGGTGAGATAGAGCAGTATGGAGGTGGGATAGAGCAATACGGAGGTGGGAGAGAGCAGTATGGAGATAGAGCAGTATGGAGATAGAGCAGTATGGATGTGGGATGAAGCCGTATGGAGGTGAGATAGAGCAGTATGGAGATAGAGCAGTATGGAGATAGGGCAGTATGGAGGTGGGATAGAGCAGTATGGAGGTGGGATAGAGCAGTATGGAGGTGGGATAGAGCAGTATGGAGGTGAGATAGAGCAGTATGGAGGTGAGATAGAGCAGTATGAAATGTAGTTGAGCCTCTTTTCCAGGTGGGGCAGAGCAAGGGATCCACTTCATAAACTTCCGTCTCGTCTAACTTTGCAGTTGAAAGTATAGACACCTGAGTTGCCTAACCCGCTAACAGGATTGGTTAACTCTTGAGGTTCCTAGGGTCTACTCCGAGCTAGATAAATCTGCTTTTAGATTGGTGAGAGAGAGAGAGGTGAGAGAGAGCAGTATGGAGGTGAAAGAGAGCAGTATGGAGGTGAGAGAGAGCAGTATGGAGGTGAGAGAGAGCAGTATGGAGGTGAGATAGTGCAGTATGGAGGTGAGAGAGAGCAGTATGGAGGTGAGAGAGAGCAGTATGGAGGTGAGATAGTGCAGTATGGAGGTGAGAGAGAGCAGTATGGAGGTGAGAGAGAGCAGGATAGAGCAGAATGGAGGTGAGAGAGAGCAGGATAGAGCAGCATGGAGGTGAGAGAGAGCAGGATAGAGCAGTATGGAGGTGAGAGAGAGCAGGATAGAGCAGTATGGAGGTGGGATCGAGCAGTATGGAGGTGAGAGAGAGCAGTATGGAGGTGAGAGAGAGCAGGATAGAGGTGAGAGAGAGCAGTATGGAGGTGAGAGAGAGGTGGGATCGAGCAGTATGGAGGTGAGAGAGAGCAGTATGGAGGTGAGAGAGAGCAGGATAGAGGTGGGATCGAGCAGTATGGAGGTGAGAGAGAGCAGTATGGAGGTGAGAGAGAGCAGTATGGAGGTGAGAGAGAGGTGGGATAGAGCAGTATGGAGGTGGGATAGAGGAGTATGGAGGTGGGACAGAGCAGTATGGAGGTGAGATAGAGCAGTATGGAGGTGAGATAGAGCAGTATGGAGGTGAGATAGAGCAGTATGGAGGTGGGGTAGAGCAGTATGGAGGTGGGCTAGAGCAGTATGGAGGTGAGATAGAGCAGTATGGAGGTGAGAGAGCAGTATGGAGGTGAGATAGAGCAGTATGGAGGTGGGATAGAGCAGTATGGAGGTGAGATAGAGCAGTATGGAGATAGAGCAGTATGGAGATAGAGCAGTATGGATGTGGGATGAAGCCGTATGGAGGTGAGATAGAGCAGTATGGAGATAGAGCAGTATGGAGATAGGGCAGTATGGAGGTGGGATAGAGCAGTATGGAGGTGGGATAGAGCAGTATGGAGGTGGGATAGAGCAGTATGGAGGTGAGATAGAGCAGTATGGAGGTGAGATAGAGCAGTATGAAATGTAGTTGAGCCTCTTTTCCAGGTGGGGCAGAGCAGTATGAAGTGTAATCGAGATTGTGTTGTCCATGGATCTATTGGGGCGTTATGCAAGTTGGAGTGGATCCAGTGTATCTGGGATGATGGAGTTGATGTGGGCCATGACCAGTCTTTCCAGACACTTCAGGATGACAGATGTGAGTGCTGTCATGATGTGACTACCATTAATGTGATGACTGTTATTTTATCAAATCAATGAACTATGTTTAGTTATTACGTGATTAAATTAATCATGTAACAATTAACTCATATGGGGCACCACGGGAAAAGTTATTTAATGAGTTACTATCTCCGATTTAATAAATTAATATCTCTTAAATCAATAAAAGTAACTGATTAATCATTACCTCATATCAGTCTCATTCTGAATGTCGTTGACTTCATAAATTTGCTTGAACCATAGTCTAAATGACGATTCAGTGATACACAAATTGGCTTAATTATTTATTTACTAACTAACTAAATCATCTCACAGAAATTCCTTGAGCACACACAATTAGGTTGAATTGATTACTAATATAATCAATGAAAAGTCCCTAGTGCACCAACCCGATATGATGGCTTTGTACACCATGAAAAGTCCCTAGTGGACTAACCTGATATGACAGCTTGTTACACAATGAAAGGGAAAGAAAGAAAGAACGGGAGAAGGAGAGACAAAGAAATTCAACTGTCGTACATACAGTTGAATAATACGCTCACTGTAAATATTAATATTCAGTACCCTAACAACTGCTCTTTCGGGTTTAGAAATGCAACGTATATTTACGTTTAGATGTCCTTGTCTGTCGTCTCTGAAACCACTCAATCCGTCTGTTACCTATAATTAGAGAGAAAGTCTCTGGTTGTGTAAGTCTCTGGTTGTCCACCAGAGGTCACAATGTTGTCCTCAGTTGTACGAGGCTTCTTTGTCTCTCAGTGTTCGTTAGACTGGATACATCAAACGCACCACACAGTGTTGATAGGGAAAATGTTCCTCTTTTCTTTTCTCATCTTCGGTTGAGTTTCCTAGACTATGTTACATGCAGAGCTGCAGGCGGTGCATGTTTTAGTCTTGTCTTCTTCTTCTCTGTTGAGTTTCAGAGGATCACGCTGTCGGCCTGTATTTAACCATTTCAAAGTGTAGCCACCGCTCCACACATTTTGGTCTGGTAGATTCTGACCATTCGTGACGTCCGGCTCAACACTGTCCGCCTGATTGGTCTAATGTAAATTTTGTTAGCAGTCCTTTTATGCACTCACCTTGGAGGGATGACGTGGGCGTGGTCACTGACTCAGCAAAAGCTAACATGAAAAACAATTCTCCTCTTGTTAGCTTGTTAGATATAATCAAATTTAATCTTCACACAAATAGTTTCATGTTTAATCATATAGGTTTTAGAACATTTAGATGTAAAGCTGATCACTGGGACAGATACATTTGTGGATTTACAGTAATTTAGTTATACTGTCCATAATTGAATGATATCACAAACCAATCTTTTGACAGGATTTATTGTTTGGATCCGCACCAACCATCTCCCACATTCATTATGTTTCATTTTCCACTTTTGGATGTTGGAGTATTATAGTCAGATTCTCTTTCTACACACACAGGATTGCTTTCTTCTTCTCCATACTGCAGGCCCAGAGAGAGAGTTTACAGCAGGTCGTTAAAGTCATAAGACCGGCCTACTCCCCCCCCCCCCCCTTCCTCTCTGGTGGGACGGAGGGGACTCTCTTTGATCCATGACAGTGCTACAGGACAATAATCATTTAAACAGGTTGCCTTTGATTTATTGGGAATAGGAACATTGGTGGTCAGCTTGTAACATGTTGGGATTACACCCTGGGACAAGGAGATGTTGAATATGTCTGTGAAGACCCTTGCCAGATGGTCTGCTCATGCTCTGCGGACATGACTGGGGATTCCGTCTGGTCCTGCTGCTTTGCGAGTATTAACCCCTTTTAAAAGACTTACCGGTACTCACATCAGCCATGGAGAATGAGATCCCACAGTCATCCGGAACAGCTGGTTGCCAGTATCACACGCAGCAGAGAGAGGGAGAGAGAGAGAGAGAGAGAGAGAGAGAGAGAGAGAGAGAGAGAGAGAGAGAGAGAGAGAGAGAGAGAGAGAGAGAGAGAGAGAGAGAGAGAGAGAGAGAGAGAGAGAGAGAGAGAGAGAGAGAGAGAGCAGGATATTGTACTAAACTGCAAAAAAATGCAAGAAGACAGTGCAAAGAATTTTGACTGGAGAAAAGTATGTATGAGTCTCTATCGATGTGTGTGGCGTAGAGTAGAGTATCTCTGTTACCATCTGGTAAGCCATCAGGTTCCGAGACGGCTTCTTCCACCAGCCCATCAGACTGCTGAACATGTAACCCTGCAGCTGTCTCCCTACACAGACCTGCACCTCCGAGACGGCTTCTTCCACCAGCCCATCAGACTGCTGAACATCTAACCCTGCAGCTGTCTCCCTACACAGACCTGCACCTCCGAGACGGCTTCTTCCACCAGCCCATCAGACTGCTGAACATCTAACCCTGCAGCTGTCTCCCTACACAGACCTGCACCTCCGAGACGGCTTCTTCCACCAGCCCATCAGACTGCTGAACATCTAACCCTGCAGCTGTCTCCCTACACAGACCTGCACCTCCGAGACGGCTTCTTCCACCAGCCCATCAGACTGCTGAACATCTAACCCTGCAGCTGTCTCCCTACACAGACCTGCACCTCCGAGACGGCTTCTTCCACCAGCCCATCAGACTGCTGAACATCTAACCCTGCAGCTGTCTCCCTACACAGACCTGCACCTTAGTGACTATTTGCACAACAAGCTCTAACAGTCTGACATCAGAATTAAAACGTTAATCCATGTTCATCGAAGTTGTGCCAAACGTGAAATTTCTAAGTGCTTTAAGGTTGACCAATGGGTGTTATGGTCGCTAGTCACTAGAGCTCTGCAAACCCAATACCTATTTCTCATATTGCATTACAATATTTTGATACTGAACTCTTTATAAGCGAACCCAAAACTGATTAACAACGCTGACTATTCAAGGAGGTAAGAAAAACGTTGCTTTTCCGACTTCTTCGTCTATAGTTAAGCGTCACGAGACAGCCTTCAGCACTTAAATAGCTGCTGGGATTTCTGAGGCGTTAGCCAAGCAACAGAACTCTCTCGAAGCTATGCTACTTGTTAGCTGAGGCGGTGAAACCACTCAACAGAAAACACTGAGAGAATTTGGTGGCTGTTGAAGCTCTTACAGTCAATGTTGACAGGTGGATGAAAGTGATGGACAATCTGTCTACTAAAGTGGCAACGTGAAAATATGGGACAGCAAACTAAAACCAACTGAAAGCAAACGGAAAACCAACTGAAAGCAAACGGAAAACCAACTGAAAGCAAACAGAAAACCAACTGAAAGCAAACAGAAAACCAACTGAAAGCAAACAGAAAACCAACTGAAAGCAAACAGAAAACCAACTGAAAGCAAACAGAAAACCAACTGAAAGCAAACGGAAAACCAACTGAAAGCAAACGGAAAACCATTGACTGTCTTGTGCAATTGCAGAAGACGCAGCTGAAGATGGCTGAAATGGACGACGGTTCAAATGATTAATTTCTTTAAAAGAAGGAGACTGACGATCCCATCAAATTCCTACAGAGAATGATCCCTAAATGGATTCCATCCATATCTCACAAGGTTGAGATAGAAAGAGCCCATCACATCTACTCAGGATCTGGGACTAGTAATGCTTCAGATAGACCCAAGGATGCTGATCTTCAAGGTCCTCCGGTACAATGACCGCCAAGCCATTCTACAAGGAGCCAGAGCAGCAGAGCTCATTCACCAAATCAAATCCAATCAAATCAAATGACCATACACATATTTAGCAGAGGTTAGTGTGGGTGTAACGAAATGCTGTGTTCCTAACTCCAACAGTCTGGTAGTATCTAAAAACGATTCACAAAAATCCACACAAATCTAAAAGAAAAAGCATGGAATTGAATTGAATTGAATTAAGAAAAAAATATATATTACATTGAGTAATGTCAGAGTGGTATTGACTAAAATACAGTAGAATAGAATACATTATATACATATGAGATGAGTAAAGCATAGAGTAGAATAGAATACAGTATATACATATGAGATGAGTAAAGCAGTATGTGAACGTTATTAAAGTGACTAGTGTTCCATTAATAAAGTGTCCAGTGAATCAAGTCTATGTATATAGGGCAGAGGTGCAGAGTTGAGTGAAAGCCGGGTAGTGATGGCTATTTAACTGTCTGATGGCCTTATGATAGCAGCTGTTTTCCAGTCAGTTGTGTTGTGACAAGGTAGGGGTGGTATACAGAAGATAGTCCTATTTGGTAAAAGACCAAGTGCATATTACATCAAGAACAGCTCAAATAAGCAAAGATAAGTGACAGTCCATCATCACTTTAAGACATGAAGGTCAGTCAATGTGGAAAATGTCAAGATCTTTGAAAGTTTCTTCAAGTGCAGTCGCAAAAACCATCAAGTGCTATAATGAAACTGGCTCTCATGAGGACCTCAACAGGAAAGGAAGACCCAGAGGTACCTCTGCTGCAGAGGATGAGTTCATTAGAGTTACCAGCCTCAGAAATTGCAACCTAAATAAATGCTTTCAACAGTTCAAATAACAGACATATCAACATCAACTGTTCAGAGGAGACTGTGTCAATCAGGCCTTCAGGGTCGAATTGCTGCAAAGAAACCACTACTAAAGGACACCAATAAAAAGACGAGACTTACTTAGGCCAAGAAACACGAGCAATGGACATTAGACCGGTAGATATATATGTATTTTCGTCTGATGAGTCCAAATTAGAGGCTTTTGGTTCCAACCACCGTTATTTCATAGTTTGAATGTCTTCACTATTATTCTACAATGTAGAAAATAGTACAAATAAAGAAAAACCCTTGAATGAGTAGGTGTTCTAAAATTATTGACCGATAGTGTAAATCGACAAAAAAGACAATGAACATGTACCTGATCAAAAGAGAAGCTTTGATAGAGTAGCAGAGAAACAGAAGGTCTTATCTGATGACATGGAGTCTGAGCTTGATAACCATATCAGGAATTTCATGGGTTTACCAGTTTCATGGGTTTACCAGTTTCATGGGTTTACCAGTTTCATGGGTTTACCAGTTTCATGGGTTTACCAGTTTCATGGGTTTACCAGTTTCATGGGTTTACCAGTTTCATGGGTTTACCAGTTTCATGGGTTTACCAGTTTCATGGGTTTACCAGTTTCATGGGCTTAATGGTTTCAAAGGTTTAGTAGTTTTATTGGTTTAGTAATTTAATGGGTTTAGTAGTTCCATGGGTTTAGTAGTTCCATGGGTTTAGTAGTTTTATGGGTGTAGTAGTTCCATGGGTTTAGTAGTTCCATGGGTTTAGTAGTTTTATGGGTTTAGTAGTTTTATGGGTTTAGTAATTTCATGGGTTTAGTAATTTCATGGGTTTAGTAGTTTTATGGGTTTAGTAATTTTATGGGTTTAGTAATTCCATGGGTTTAGTAGTTCCATGGGTTTAGTAGTTCCATGGGTTTAGTAGTTTTATGGGTTTAGTAGTTTTATGGGTTTAGTAGTTCCATGGGTTTAGTAATTCCATGGGTTTAGTAGTTCCATGGGTTTAGTAGTTCCATAGGCTTAGTAATTCCATGGGTTTAGTAGTTCCATGGGTTTAGTAATTCCATGGGTTTAGTAGTTCCATGGGTTTAGTAATTCCATGGGTTTAGTAGTTCCATGGGTTTAGTAGTTCCATGGGTTTAGTAGTTTTATGGGTTTAGTAATTTCATGGGTTTAGTAGTTGTATGGGTTTAGTGGTTTAATGGGCTTAGTAGTTCCATGGGCTTAGTAGTTTCATGGGTTTAGTGGTTTAATGGGCTTAGTAGTTCCATGGGCTTAGTAGTTTCACGGGTTTAGTGGTTTAATGGGCTTACGAATTACATGGGCTTAGTAGTTCCATGGGCTTAGTAGTTCCATGGGTTTAGTAGTTTCATGGGCTTAGTAGTTTCAAATGGAGAGAATTTACCTTGTGTGTGTGTGTGTGGAGTAGAGCGTCTCTGTGTGGAGTAGAGCGTCTCTGTGTGGAGTAGAGCATCTCTGTGTGGAGTAGAGCATCTATGTGTGCAGTAGATCGTCTCTGTGTGCAGTAGAGCAACTATGTGTGCAGTAGAGCATCTCTGTGTGCAGTAGAGCGTCTCTGTGTGCAGTAGAGCATCTCTGTGTGCAGTAGAGCGTCTCTGTGTGCAGTAGAGCGTCTCTGTGTGCAGTAGAGCGTCCTGTGTGCAGTAGAGCGTCCTGTGTGCAGTAGAGCGTCTCTGTGTGCAGTAGAGCGTCTCTGTGTGGAGTAGAGCGTCTCTGTGTGCAGTAGAGCGTCTCTGTGTGCAGTAGAGCGTCCCTGTGTGCAGTAGAGTGTCTCTGTGTGCAGTAGAGCCTCTCTGTGTGCAGTAGAGCGTCTCTGTGTGCAGTAGAGCGTCTCTGTGTGCAGTAGAGCGTCTCTGTGTGGAGTAGAGCGTCTCTGTGTGGAGTAGAGCATCTATGTGTGCAGTAGATCGTCTCTGTGTGCAGTAGAGCAACTATGTGTGCAGTAGAGCATCTCTGTGTGCAGTAGAGCATCTCTGTGTGCAGTAGAGCATCTCTGTGTGCAGTAGAGCGTCTCTGTGTGCAGTAGAGCGTCCTGTGTGCAGTAGAGCGTCCTGTGTGCAGTAGAGCGTCTCTGTGTGCAGTAGAGCGTCTCTGTGTGGAGTAGAGCGTCTCTGTGTGCAGTAGAGCGTCTCTGTGTGCAGTAGAGCGTCTCTGTGTGGAGTAGAGCATCTCTGTGTGGAGTAGAGCATCTCTGTGTGCAGTAGAGCGTCTCTGTGTGCAGTAGAGCGTCTCTGAGTGCAGTAGAGCGTCTCTGTGTGGAGTAGAGTGTGTACGTGCCGTATGCTTACCTTGGATGGAAGGTCATTTCTCAGCCAGGGGCCTGATTAACCTTCACTGCAAGTTCCCCTTTTTCCTTTTCTCACACAGATACATTACCACTACACCACTACACTACGGCACTCTGATCCTAACGTACACACATAGGAACAGGCGTGTGCACACATGCACACATGCACACACACAAACACACGCACACACACACAGTAATTTGAATGAGTGTAAAACCTGGAGATAGTAATTATTGATGAGAGGTCAACACATCTCTACATGCAAATGTGCTTCCCACCCGCAGTTACAGAATACAAACATTAAGGCCTGCTCTCTCTCTCTCTCTCTCTCTCTCTCTCTCTCTCTCTCTCTCTCTCACCCTTTCTCAATTCAATTTAAGGGGCTTTATTGGCATGGGAAATATATGTTAACATTGCCCATGTATGTGAAATAGATAATAAACAAAAGTGAAATAAACAATACAAATTAACAGTAATCGTTACACTCACAAAAGATCCAAAAGAATAAAGACATTTCAAATGTCATATTACGTCTATATAGGCTTAGTGTTGTAAAGCAAATAGTTCAGGGATACAGACGCTACGCGCTGGCAGAGTTTGCTGTTTTGATTGGCAAGGCAGATCATCCAATTACATCGTCCAGAATGATTATTTGAGACTCGCTCCCCAATCGGCGCTGGCATGAGGCGGTCCTTAGGCAAATGTGTTGACGAAGAGGATGCATGCAATCATTCATTTTCACTGAACGGAACGTAGAGAGCGAGCGACCGAGTGAGGCAACGGGGAAACTTGCTGATTTGGAGTAGACTTCACTTGTTTCAGAGCTTTTGAGAAATAATTGTAAGAACACCGTAAAATAATTGATTTGTCCGTAAGGTTCTGAAGAATCGAGTCTTCTACATAATTTCAAGGTAAGAAACGAGATAAACTGTCTTTTTTTTTTACCAATAGTGTCTAGACAACTAAATAGTAATTTCTTGCGCAACGATGTTAATAAATGTGTAATGGCATAATAGTCAAACCATGTTATTGGCGGATTATTTATACCCAAGTCAAAGGAAGGACGTAGTGACACGCGCGCGCGCGCACAAACAAACACACACACACACAATAACAAGGACATGGGCAACATGAGCGTTTGAAGCTTTCTTTGCGCGCATAATATCTATCTGTGTATCTCTCTCTCTCTCACACACACACACTCATTCTCTCTCTCGGGCTCAATTCAATTCAACAAATGCTTTATTGCCACCGTTGTCAAAGCAATGTATAGGACGTATCACATACATTAACTATATTTATTTATTTGAAATGTATCAGGATGAAATCTCTTAAAATGCACCCTCTCGTTTTCAAGAATGTAAAATATATATATGTGTTTGGACAAAATAAAGAAAACAAATATCATACATGTCAAATAATTCACTCAAAAGATAATCAACAATTGAGAAATTAAATCTACAAGGTCTCACGTATGTGACATGGTGGGATCTACTTTCTTATATTATTATAGGCCAGGACATAATCAACAGATAGATCTACCGTCTCTATGCTATCCCCTAACAAAATGCAGATGTTCTTTTCAACATCTCTCTCTCTCTCTCTCTCTCTCTCTCTCTCTCTCTCTCTCTCTCTCTCTCTCTCTCTCTCTCTCTCTCTCTCTCTCTCTCTCTCTCTCTCTCTCTCTCTCTCTCTCTCTCTCTCTCTCTCAATTCAACTCTCTCTCTCTTTCAATTCAACTCTCTCTGTTTAATTCAACTCTCTCTGTTTAGCGGTAACAGGTGCGTCTGATGGATTGCCATGGTGACAATACTTTAGGTCGCCCTTCCATGCGCACTGACGGGAACATGAGCAGACATGTCGCCACACTTGTGATGTATAAGATTATGTTAGATGTCAGTCTGCCTCAGAGTAAGGACATAGGAGACGGACATGAGAAACAGACTGCTGAAATCCTTTTGAAATTAACCTGAGACATGCTTCTGTGCTTTGATGTCCTTCATGCTTTAATGAACATTCCGAAAATAGCCATATTTATTTTTGTGTCCCAAGGGGAACCATGTAGTGCGTAACTTTTGACCAGAGCTCTATGTGCCCTAGTCAAAACTAGTGCACTATAAAGGGAATAGACTGCCATTTGGGATGCATCCTATAATGTCAATCTGGAACACTACAAGCTGGTAGTAGAGGTTGTAAGGGTAAATTAAGACAGAGAGATACATTATCCTACTTGGTAGACAGAGAGAGACATAATACTACTTGGTAGACAGAGAATGACAACATCCTACTTGGTAGAAAGAGAGATACATTATCCTACTTGGTAGACATAGAGAGACATAATACTACTTGGTAGATGGAGATATACATTATTCTACTTGGGAGATAGTGAGAGACAATATCCTACTTGGTAGAAAGAGAACGACACTATCCTACTTGGTAGAAAGAGAGATATATTATCCTGCTTGGTAGATAGAAAGATACAGCATGATACTTGGTAGACAAGAGATATCCAATATATTATTTGGTGGAGAGAGACATTATCCCACTTGTTAGGTAGGGAGAGACATTATCCTACTTGGTAGATAGAGAGAGACAATATACTACTTGGGAGATAGAGATATACATTATCCTACTTGGTAGATAGAGAGAGACATAATCTTTCTTGGTAGACCGAGAATGACACATCCTACTTGGTAGATAGAGAAATACAATATACTACTTGGTTGATAGAGAAAGACATTGTCATACTTGGTAGACAGAGAATGACAAATCCTCATTGGTAGACAGTGAATGACACATCCTGCTTGGTAGATAGAGACATCCAGTATCCTACTAGATAGATAGAGAGATACATAATGCTACTTGGTAGATAGAGACATACAGTATCCTACTAGATAGATAGAGAGATACAGAATGCTACTTGGTAGATAGAGACATACAGTATCCTACTAGATAGATAGAGAGATACAGAATGCTACTTGGTAGATAGAGACATCCAGTATCCTACTAGATAGATAGATACAGAATGCTACTTGGTAGATAGAGACATACAGTATCCTACTACATTTACATTTACATTTAAGTCATTTAGCAGACGCTCTTATCCAGAGCGACTTACTAGATAGATAGAGAGATACAGAATGCTACTTGGTAGATAGAGACATCCAGTATCCTACTAGATAGATAGAGAGATACAGAATGCTACTTGGTAGATAGAGACATACAGTATCCTACTAGATAGATAGAGAGATACAGAATGCTACTTGGTAGATAGAGACATCCAGTATCCTACTCTCTCTCGCTCTGTGCGTGCAGGTGTGCATGTCCAAGCCCTCACCACCACTTAACCTCCGCTAGTGAGTCATGTCATTTTGTGGCACTACTTGAAAAAGGTGCAATTGAACATCGTGAAGCAGAGAATAGGTGCCACCAGCACCATTCAACCAGCACCATTCAACCAGAGTAGAGGTTATACCAGCACCATTCAACCAGCACCATTCAACCAGAGTAGAGGTTATACCAGCACCATTCAACCAGCACCATTCAACCAGAGTAGAGGTTATACCAGCACCATTCAACCAGCACCATTCAACCAGAGTAGAGGTTATACCAGCACCATTCAACCAGCACCATTCAACCAGAGTAGAGGTTATACCAGCACCATTCAACCAGCACCATTCAACCAGAGTAGAGGTTATACCAGCACCATTCAACCAGGGTAGAGGTGATGCCAGCACCATTCAACCAGGGTAGAGGTGATGCCAGCACCATTCAACCAGAGTAGAGGTTATACCAGCACCATTCAACCAGCACCATTCAACCAGAGTAGAGGTTATACCAGCACCATTCAACCAGCACCATTCAACCAGAGTAGAGGTGATACCAGCACCATTCAACCAGCACCATTCAACCAGAGTAGAGGTTATACCAGCACCATTCAGCCAGCACCATTCAACCAGAGTAGAGGTTATACCAGCACCATTCAACCAGCACCATTCAACCAGAGTAGAGGTGATACCAGCACCATTCAACCAGCACCATTCAACCAGAGTAGAGGTTATACCAGCACCATTCAACCAGCACCATTCAACCAGAGTAGAGGTGATACCAGCACCATTCAACCAGAGTAGAGGTTATACCAGCACCATTCAACCAGAGTAGAGGTTATACCAGCACCATTCAACCAGAGTAGAGGTGATGCCAGCACCATTCAACCAGCACCATTCAACCAGAGTAGAGGTTATACCAGCACCATTCAACCAGAGTAGAGGTTATACCAGCACCATTCAACCAGAGTAGAGGTTATACCAGCACCATTCAACCAGAGTAGAGGTGATGCCAGCACCATTCAACCAGCACCATTCAACCAGAGTAGAGGTGATGCCAGCACCATTCAACCAGCACCATTCAACCAGAGTAGAGGTGATGCCAGCACCATTCAACCAGAGGAGAGGTTATACCAGCACCATTCAACCAGAGTAGAGGTGATGCCAGCACCATTCAACCAGCACCATTCAACCAGAGTAGAGGTGATGTCAGCACCATTCAACCAGCACCATTCAACCAGAGTAGAGGTGATGCCAGCACCATCCAACCAACTGAGAAAGTCAACCCCTCAATGTAAATGTTCTTTGTTGCTTTGAGGCAAGTCAGTAGACTGATGCAACTGAACCTATCACAGTGCAGATGCATTTATACGGAGACTTGATTACACACAGGTGGATTGTATTTATCATCATTAGTCATTTAGGTCAACATTGATCATTCAGAGATCCTCACTGAACTTCTGGAGAGAGTTTGCTGCACTGAAAGTAAAGGGGCTGAATAATTTTGCACGCCCAATTTTTTAGTTTTTGATTTGTTAAAAAAGTTTGAAATATCCAATAAATGTCGTTCCACTTCATGATTGTGTCCCACTTGTTGTTGATTCTTCACAAAAACATACAGTTTTATATCTTTATGTTTGAAGCCTGAAATGTGGCAAAAGGTCGCAAAGTTCAAGGGGGCCGAATACTTTCGCAAGGCACTGTATATATATATACACACACTATATATATATATATATATATGTACTATATTTACACACACTATATATACACTATATATATATTCACTATATATATATATATATATATATATATATATATATATATATATATATATATATATATATATATATATACACTTTAAATACACACTATATATATATATACTGTATATTCAGTCGTGGCCAAAAGTTTTGAGAATGACACAAATATTAATTTCCATAAAGTTTGCTGCTTGAGTGTCTAGATATTTTTGTCAGATGTTACTATGGAATACTAAAGTATAATTACAAGCATTTCATAAGTGTCAAAGGCTGTTATTGACAATTACATGAAGTTGATGCAAAGAGTCCATACTTGCAGTGTTGACCCTTCTTTTTCAAGACATCTGCGATCCGCCCTGGCATGCTGTCAATTAACTTCTGGGCCACATCCTGACTGATGGCAGCCCATTTTTGCATAATCAATGCTTGGAGTTTGTCAGAATTTGTGGGTTTTTTTTGTCCACCCGTCTCTTGAGGATTGACCACAAGTTCTCAATGGGATTAATGTCTGGGGAGTTTCCTGGCCATGGACCCAAAATATTGGTATTTTGTTCCCCGAGCCACTTAGTTATCACTTTGCCTTATGGCAAGGTTCTCCATCATGCTGGAAACGGCATTGTTCGTAACCAAACTGTTCCTGGATGGTTGGCAGAAGTTGCTCTCTGAGGATGTGTTGGTATCATTCTTTATTCATGGCTGTGTTCTTAGGCAACATTGTGAGTGAGCCCACTCCCTTGGCTGAGAAGCAACCCAACACATGAATGGTCTCAGGATGCTTTACTGTTGGCATGACACAGGACTGATGGTAGCGCTCACCTTGTCTTCTCCGGACAAGCTTTTTTCCGGATGCTCCAAACAATCGGAAAGGGGATTCATCAGAGGAAATGACTTTACCCCAGTCCTCAGCAGTCCAATCTCTGTACCTTTTGCAGAATATCAGTCTGTCCCTGATGTTTTTCCTGGAGAGAAGTGGCTTCTTTGCTGCACTTCTGGACACCAGGCCATCCTCCAAAAGCCTTCGCCTCACTGAGCGTGCAGATGCACTCACACCTGCCTGCTGCCATTCCTGAGCAAGCTCTGTACTGGTGGTGCCCCGATCCCGCAGCTGAATCAACTTTAGGAGACGGTCCTGGAGCTTGCTGGACTTTCTTGGGCGCCCTGAAGCCTTCTTCACAACAAATCAAACGCTATCCTTGAAGCTCTTGATGATTCGATAAATGGTTGATTTTGGTGCAATCTTCTGGGTGTCTGTCTGTCTTCTGGGTGTCTGTCTGTCTGTCTGTCTGTCTGTCTGTCTGTCTGTCTGTCTGTCTGTCTGTCTGTCTGTCTGTCTGTCTGTCTGTCTGTCTGTCTGTCTGTCTGTCTGTCTGTCTGTCTGTCTGTCTGTCTGTCTGTCTGTCTGACTGACCTTGTGCATGTGTGTGCATGTCTTTGTATATATTTGTGGGTGTGTGTGTGTTTAGTTGTCCGTGCCCATGCTATGTGTGTGTGTGTTTCTGTGCACACCCATGCTACGTGTTTGTGTGTGTCTTTCTGTGCCCATGCTATGTGTGTGTGTCTTTCCGTGCCCATGCTACGTGTTTGTGTGTGTCTTTCTGTGCCCATGATAAGTGTGTGTGTGTCTTTCCGTGCCCATGCTAAGTGTGTGTGTGTCTTTCCGTGCCCATGCTAAGTGTGTGTGTGTCTTTCCGTACCCATGCTAAGTGTGTGTGTGTCTTTCCGTGCCCATGCTAAGTGTGTGTGTGTCTTTCCGTGCCCATGCTAAGTGTGTGTGTGTCTTTCCGTGCCCATGCTAAGTGTGTGTGTGTCTTTCCGTGCCCATGCTTTGTGTGGGTGTGTGTCCGTGCCCATGCTAAGTGTGTGTGTGTCTTTCCGTGCCCATGCTAAGTGTGTGTGTGTCTTTCCGTGCCCATGCTTTGTGTGGGTGTGTGTCCGTGCCCATGCTAAGTGTGTGTGTGTCTTTCCGTGCCCATGCTAAGTGTGTGTGTCTTTCCGTGCCCATGCTTTGTGTGGGTGTGTGTCCGTGCCCATGCTTTGTGTGGGTGTGTGTCCGTGCCCATGCTTTGTGTGGGTGTGTGTCCGTGCCCATGCTATGTGTGTGTGTGTCTTTCCGTGCCCATGCTTTGTGTGGGTGTGTGTCCGTGCCCATGCTAAGTGTGTGTGTGTGTGTCTTTCCGTGCCCATGCTTTGTGTGGGTGTGTGTCCGTGCCCATGCTAAGTGTGTGTGTGTCTTTCCGTGCCCATGCTTTGTGTGGGTGTGTGTCCGTGCCCATGCTAAGTGTGTGTGTGTCTTTCTGTGCCCATGCTTTGTGTGGGTGTGTGTCCGTGCCCATGCTTTGTCTGGGTGTGTCTTTCCGTGCCCATGCTTTGTGTGGGTGTGTGTCCGTGCCCATGCTAAGTGTGTGTGTGTGTGTCTTTCCGTGCCCATGCTTTGTGTGGGTGTGTGTCCGTGCCCATGCTTTGTGTGGGTGTGTGTCCGTGCCCATGCTAAGTGTGTGTGTGTGTGTCTTTCCGTGCCCATGCTTTGTGTGGGTGTGTGTCCGCGCCCATGCTAAGTGTGTGTGTGTCTTTCTGTGCCCATGCTTTGTGTGGGTGTGTGTCCGTGCCCATGCTTTGTGTGGGTGTGTGTCCGTGCCCATGCTTTGTGTGGGTGTGTGTCCGTGCCCATGCTTTGTGTGGGTGTGTGTCCGTGCCCATGCTTTGTGTGGGTGTGTGTCCGTGCCCATGCTTTGTGTGGGTGTGTGCTGTGTCTATGAGTGTTGAAGTAATAGAGTTCAGTGTCATCATGGGAGCACTTGTCATGTGTGTGTTTAGTTGTGACGTGTGTGTTTAGTTGTGACGTGTGTGTTTAGTTGTGAGGTGTGTGTTTAGTTGTGAGGTGTGTGTTTAGTTGTGAGGTGTGTGTATAGTTGTCAGGTGTGTGTTTAGTTGTCAGGTGTGTGTTTAGTTATCAGGTGTGTTTAGTTATCAGGTGTGTTTAGTTGTCTGGTGTGTATAGTTGTCAGGTGTGTGTTTAGTTGTCTGGTGTGTGTTTAGTTGCCAGGTGTGTGTTTAGTTGTCAGGTGTGTTTAGTTGTCAGGTGTGTATAGTTGCCAGGTATGTTTAGTTGTCAGGTGTGTTTAGTTGTCAGGTGTGTTTAGTTATCAGGTGTGTTTAGTTGTCAGGTGTGTTTAGTTGTCGGGTATGTGTTTAGTTGTCAGGTGTGTTTAGTTGTCAGGTGTGTTTAGTTGTCAGGTGTGTTTAGTTGTCAGGTGTGTTCAGTTGTCAGGTGTGTTTAGTTGCCAGGTGTGTTTAGTTGTCAGGTGTGTTCAGTTGTCAGGTGTGTTTAGTTGTCTGGTGTGTGTTTAGTTGCCAGGTGTGTTTAGTTGTCAGGTGTGTTTAGTTGTCAGGTGTGTGTTTTGTTGTCAGGTGTGTGTTTAGTTGCCAGGTGTGTTTAGTTGTCAGGTGTGTATAGTTGTCAGGTGTGTTTAGTTGTCAGGTGTGTTTAGTTATCAGGTGTGTTTAGTTGCCAGGTGTGTTTAGTTGTCAGGTGTGTTTAGTTGTCAGGTGTGTTTAGTTATCAGGTGTGTGTTTAGTTGTCTGGTGTGTGTTTAGTTTGATAGGTGTGTGTTTAGTTGTCTGGTGTGTTTAGTTGTTAGGTGTGTGTTTAGTTGTCTGGTGTGTGTTTAGTTTGATAGGTGTGTTTAGTTATCAGGTGTGTTTAGTTATCAGGTGTGTTTAGTTATCAGGTGTGTTTAGTTATCAGGTGTGTTTAGTTATCAGGTGTGTGTTTAGTTGTCAGTTGTGTTTAGTTGTCAGGTGTGTTTAGTTGTCAGGTGTGTATAGTTGCCAGGTATGTTTAGTTGTCAGGTGTGTTTAGTTGTCAGGTGTGTTTAGTTGTCAGGTGTGTATAGTTGCCAGGTATGTTTAGTTGTCAGGTGTGTATAGTTGTCAGGTGTGTTTAGTTATCAGGTGTGTTTAGTTGTCAGGTGTGTTTAGTTGTCAGGTGTGTTTAGTTATCAGGTGTGTGTTTAGTTGTCTGGTGTGTGTTTAGTTTGATAGGTGTGTGTTTAGTTGTCTGGTGTGTGTTTAGTTGTCAGGTGTGTGATGCTGGCTGGTGTGTGTTTATTTTTCAGGTAGTGATGCTGGCTGGTGTGTGTTTAGTTGTCAGGTGTGTGATGCTGGCTGGTGTGTGTTTATTTTCCAGGTAGTGATGCTGGCTGGTGTGTGTTTAGTTGTCAGGTGTGTGATGCTGTCTGTGGTGCCACTTGACAAAAGAGGCATCGTTCCAAATGTTAACCCTGGCCCTTGACTTTTTCCTTGTGTAGTTTCGTTACAGCCTTATTCTAAAATGAATGAAGTTAATAGAATCCTCATCGATCTACACACACACTGCTCCATAATGACATCACAATACCCCATCATTACATCACAATACCCCATCATTACATCACAATACCCCATCATTACATCATAATACCCCATAATGACAACACAATACCCCATAATGACAAAGCAAGTTTTTATAAAAATTTGTATTTAATGAAAAAGTATTACAATTAATATAGGAAACAGAAATATAATATTTACGTAAGAATTCAGACCCTTTGCTATGAGACTCCAATTTTAGCTCAGGTGCATCCTGTTTCCATTGATCATCCTTGAGTTGTTTCTACAACATGATTGGAGTCCACCTGTGGTAAATTCAAGTGATTGGACATAATTTGGAAAGTCACACAGCTTGCTAGTTAACTTGGGGGAACTGATGTTTATAAGACAGTGATATAGTGTGGGGTGCTTTTCGGGCAAGTGTCGATCTCTGATAACGAGTTGTTAGCATGAGTGTTTTACTTTAATTGTGAGTGTTTTAATTTAATTGTGAGTGTTTTACTATAATTATGAGTATTTTACTAAAATTATGAGTGTTTTACTATAATGGCTATAATTACAGGGCATCTCTGAAACACTCTCCGGCGAATTAGAGGACACAAGGCCTGTGTCCTAAATGGGACCCTCTTCCCTATATACTGCACTACTACACATAGGGCTCTGGTTATAAGTAGTGCACTATATAGGGAATTGGGTTCCATTTGATACATAAACAAAACAAGTAATAATTAAAATCATAAATAATATGAAACAATTGTATGGACAGATAAAATGTTGGAAGATGTTAGCCATGCTTAGCTACCGTAGAGAGACCTGGGAGACATATCTCAGACAGAGAGACACACCCTCCCCGCGCTGTCCATCCCCTGTGTAAGTCTCCAGGCTCTACATGTAGGGTGATCTTAAATTAGATTGTTTGAACCATCGCTGAGGTGGGCTCTGTTTCTATAGCGATGCATCCTTCCTCCTCTCTGTCTGTCTGTATCTCTCTTTCTCTCTCTCTCTCTCTCTCTCTCTCTCTACCTCTCTCTATAGCTCTCTCTCTCTCTCTCTCTCTCTCTCTCTCTCTCTCTCTCTCTCTCTCTCTCTCTCTCTCTCTCTCTCTCTCTCTCTCTCTCTCTCTCTCTCTCTCTCTCTCTCTCTCCCTCTGTTGTTAGAACAGGTCTCTCTCTGTTTTAGAACAGGCCCCCTCTCTCTCTCTCTCTCTCTCTCTCTCTCTCTCTCTCTCTCTCTCTCTCTTTTGTTGTTAGAACAGGTCTCTCTCTCTCTTGTTAGAACAGGTCTCTCTCTCTCTTGTTAGAACAGGTCTCTCTCTCTCTTGTTAGAACAGGTCTCTCTCTCTCTTGTTAGAACAGGTCTCTCTCTCTCTTGTTAGAACAGGTCTCTCTCTCACTTGTTAGAACAGGTCTCTCTCTCTCTTGTTAGAACAGGTCTCTCTCTCTCTTGTTAGAACAGGTCTCTCTCTCACTTGTTAGAACAGGTCTCTCTCTCTTTGTTAGAACAGGTCTCTCTCTCTCTGTTAGAACAGGTCTCTCTCTCTCTTGTTAGAACAGGTCTCTCTCTCTCTTGTTAGAACAGGTCGCTCTCTCTCTTGTTAGAACAGGTCTCTCTCTCTCTTGTTAGAACAGGTCTCTCTCTCTCTTGTTAGAACAGGTCTCTCTCTCTGTTGTTAGAACAGGTCTCTCTCTCACTTGTTAGAACAGGTCTCTCTCTCTGTTGTTAGAACAGGTCTCTCTCTCTCTTGTTAGAACAGGTCTCTCTCTCTCTTGTTAGAACAGGTCTCTCTCTCTGTTGTTAGAACAGGTCTCTCTCTCACTTGTTAGAACAGGTCTCTCTCTCTGTTGTTAGAACAGGTCTCTCTCTCTTGTTAGAACAGGTCTCTCTCTCTCTTGTTAGAACAGGTCTCTCTCTCTCTCTTGTTAGAACAGGTCTCTCTTTGTTGTTAGAACAGGTCTCTCTCTCTCTTGTTAGAACAGGTCTCTCTCTCTCTTGTTAGAACAGGTCTCTCTCTCTCTTGTTAGAACAGGTCTCTCTCTGTTGTTAGAACAGGTCTCTCTCTCACTTGTTAGAACAGGTCTCTCTCTCTGTTGTTAGAACAGGTCTCTCTCTCTCTTGTTAGAACAGGTCTCTCTCTCTCTTGTTAGAACAGGTCTCTCTCTCTGTTGTTAGAACAGGTCTCTCTTTGTTGTTAGAACAGGTCTCTCTCTCTCTTGTTAGAACAGGTCTCTCTCTCTCTTGTTAGAACAGGTCTCTCTTTGTTGTTAGAACAGGTCTCTCTCTCTCTTGTTAGAACAGGTCTCTCTCTCTCTTGTTAGAACAGGTCTCTCTCTCTTGTTAGAACAGGTCTCTCTCTCTCTTGTTAGAACAGGTCTCTCTCTTGTTAGAACAGGTCTCTCTCTCTCTCTTGTTAGAACAGGTCTCTCTCTCTCTCTCTTGTTAGAACAGGTCTCTCTCTCTCTTGTTAGAACAGGTCTCTCTCTCTCTTGTTAGAACAGGTCTCTCTCTCTCTTGTTAGAACAGATCTCTCTCTCTTGTTAGGACAGGTCTCTCTCTCTCTTGTTAGAACAGGTCTCTCTCTCTCTTGTTAGAACAGGTCTCTCTCTCTCTCTTGTTAGAACAGGTCTCTCTCTCTCTTGTTAGAACAGGTCTCTCTCTCTCTCTTGTTAGAACAGGTCTCTCTCTCTCTTGTTAGAACAGGTCTCTCTCTCTCTCTCTTGTTATAACAGGTCTCTCTCTCTCTCTCTCTTGTTAGAACAGGTCTCTCTCTCTCTTGTTAGAACAGGTCTCTCTCTCTCTCTCTTGTTAGAACAGGTCTCTCTCTCTCTTTTTAGAACAGGTCTCTCTCTTTTTAGAACAGGTCTCTCTCTCTCTTGTTAGAACAGGTCTCTCTCTCTCTCTTGTTAGAACAGGTCTCTCTCTCTCTCTCTCTCTTGTTAGAACAGGTCTCTCTCTCTCTTGTTAGAACAGGTCTCTCTCTCTCTCTTGTTAGAACAGGTCTCTCTCTATCTTGTTAGAACAGGTCTCTCTCTCTCTCTCTCTTGTTAGAACAGGTCTCTCTCTCTCTTGTTAGAACAGGTCCCTGTCTCTCTCTTGTTAGAACAGGTCTCTCTCTCTCTCTTGTTAGAACAGGTATCTCTCTCTCTTGTTAGAACAGGTCTCTCTCTCTCTTGTTAGAACAGGTCTCTCTCTCTCTCTTGTTAGAACAGGTCTCTCTCTCTCTCTCTCTTGTTAGAACAGGTCTCTCTCTCTCTTGTTAGAACAGGTCTCTCTCTCTCTTGTTAGAACAGGTCTCTCTCTCTCTCTTGTTAGAACAGGTCTCTCTCTCTCTTGTTAGAACAGGTCTCTCTCTCACTTGTTAGAACAGGTCTCTCTCTCTGTTGTTAGAACAGGTCTCTCTCTCTCTTGTTAGAACAGGTCTCTCTCTCTTGTTAGAACAGGTCTCTCTCTCTCTTGTTAGAACAGGTCTCTCTCTCTCTCTTGTTAGAACAGGTCTCTCTCTCTCTTGTTAGAACAGGTCTCTCTCTCTCTTGTTAGAACAGGTCTCTCTCTCTCTCTTGTTAGAACAGGTCTCTCTCTCTCTCTCTCTTGTTAGAACAGGTCTCTCTCTCTCTTGTTAGAACAGGTCTCTGTCTCTCTCTTGTTAGAACAGGTCTCTCTCTCTCTCTCTTGTTAGAACAGGTCTCTCTCTCTCTTGTTAGAACAGGTCTCTGTCTCTCTCTTGTTAGAACAGGTCTCTCTCTCTCTCTCTTGTTAGAACAGGTCTCTCTCTCTCTTGTTAGAACAGGTCTCTCTCTCTCTTGTTAGAACAGGTCTCTCTCTCTCTGGTTAGAACAGGTCTCTCTCTCTCTCTCTTGTTAGAACAGGTCTCTCTCTCACTTGTTAGAACAGGTCTCTCTCTCTGTTGTTAGAACAGGCCTCTCTCTCTCTTGTTAGAACAGGTCTCTCTCTCTCTTCTTAGAACAGGTCTCTCTCTCTCTCTTGTTAGAACAGGTCTCTCTCTGTTGTTAGAACAGGTCTCTCTCTCACTTGTTAGAACAGGTCTCTCTCTCTGTTGTTAGAACAGGTCTCTCTCTCTCTTGTTAGAACAGGTCTCTCTCTATCTTGTTAGAACAGGTCTCTCTCTCTCTCTTGTTAGAACAGGTCTCTCTCTCTCTCTCTCTTGTTAGAACAGGTCTCTCTCTCTCTTGTTAGAACAGGTCTCTCTCTCTCTTGTTAGAACAGGTCTCTCTCTCTCTTGTTAGAACAGGTCTCTCTCTCTCTCTTGTTAGAACAGGTCTCTCTCTCTCTCTGTTAGAACAGGTCTCTCTCTCTCTTGTTAGAACAGGTCTCTGTCTCTCTCTTGTTAGAACAGGTCTCTCTCTCTCTTGTTAGAACAGGTCTCTCTCTCTCTTGTTAGAACAGGTCTCTGTCTCTCTTTGTTAGAACAGGTCTCTCTCTCTCTCTTGTTAGAACAGGTCTCTCTCTCTCTTGTTAGAACAGGTCTCTCTCTCTCTTGTTAGAACAGGTCTCTCTCTCTCTGTTAGAACAGGTCTCTCTCTCTCTCTCTTGTTAGAACAGGTCTCTCTCTCTTGTTAGAACACTTGTTAGAACAGGTCTCTCTCTCTGTTGTTAGAACAGGCTCTCTCTCTCTCTTGTTAGAACAGGTCTCTCTCTCTCTTGTTAGAACAGGTCTCTCTCTCTCTTGTTAGAACAGGTCTCTCTCTGTTGTTAGAACAGGTCTCTCTCTCACTTGTTAGAACAGGTCTCTCTCTCTGTTGTTAGAACAGGTCTCTCTCTCTCTTGTTAGAACAGGTCTCTCTCTCTCTTGTTAGAACAGGTCTCTCTCTCTGTTGTTAGAACAGGTCTCTCTTTGTTGTTAGAACAGGTCTCTCTCTCTCTTGTTAGAACAGGTCTCTCTCTCTCTTGTTAGAACAGGTCTCTCTCTCTCTTGTTAGAACAGGTCTCTCTCTCTTGTTAGAACAGGTCTCTCTCTCTCTTGTTAGAACAGGTCTCTCTCTCTCTTGTTAGAACAGGTCTCTCTCTCTCTCTTGTTAGAACAGGTCTCTCTCTCTTTGTTAGAACAGGTCTCTCTCTCTCTTGTTAGAACAGGTCTCTCTCTCTCTTGTTAGAACAGGTCTCTCTCTGTTGTTAGAACAGGTCTCTCTCTCACTTGTTAGAACAGGTCTCTCTCTCTGTTGTTAGAACAGGTCTCTCTCTCTCTTGTTAGAACAGGTCTCTCTCTCTTGTTAGAACAGGTCTCTCTCTCTGTTGTTAGAACAGGTATCTCTTTGTTGTTAGAACAGGTCTCTCTCTCTCTTGTTAGAACAGGTCTCTCTCTCTCTTGTTAGAACAGGTCTCTCTCTCTCTTGTTAGAACAGGTCTCTCTCTCTTGTTAGAACAGGTCTCTCTCTCTCTTGTTAGAACAGGTCTCTCTCTCTTGTTAGAACAGGTCTCTCTCTCTCTCTTGTTAGAACAGGTCTCTCTCTCTCTTGTTAGAACAGGTCTCTCTCTCTCTTGTTAGAACAGGTCTCTCTCTCTCTTGTTAGAACAGGTCTCTCTCTCTTGTTAGAACAGGTCTCTCTCTCACTTGTTAGAACAGGTCTCTCTCTCTGTTGTTAGAACAGGTCTCTCTCTCTCTTGTTAGAACAGGTCTCTCTCTCTCTTGTTAGAACAGGTCTCTCTCTCTCTTGTTAGAACAGGTCTCTCTCTCTGTTGTTAGAACAGGTATCTCTTTGTTGTTAGAACAGGTCTCTCTCTCTCTTGTTAGAACAGGTCTCTCTCTCTCTTGTTAGAACAGGTCTCTCTCTCTCTTGTTAGAACAGGTCTCTCTCTCTTGTTAGAACAGGTCTCTCTCTCTCTTGTTAGAACAGGTCTCTCTCTCTCTTGTTAGAACAGGTCTCTCTCTCTCTCTTGTTAGAACAGGTCTCTCTCTCTCTTGTTAGAACAGGTCTCCCTCTCTTGTTAGAACAGGTCTCTCTCTCTTTGTTAGAACAGGTCTCTCTCTGTTGTTAGAACAGGTCTCTCTCTCACTTGTTAGAACAGGTCTCTCTCTCTGTTGTTAGAACAGGTCTCTCTCTCTCTCTTTGTTAGAACAGGTCTCTCTCTCTCTTGTTAGAACAGGTCTCTCTCTCTGTTGTTAGAACAGGTATCTCTTTGTTGTTAGAACAGGTCTCTCTCTCTCTTGTTAGAACAGGTCTCTCTCTCTCTTGTTAGAACAGGTCTCTCTCTCTCTTGTTAGAACAGGTCTCTCTCTCTTGTTAGAACAGGTCTCTCTCTCTCTTGTTAGAACAGGTCTCTCTCTCTCTTGTTAGAACAGGTCTCTCTCTCTCTCTTGTTAGAACAGGTCTCTCTCTCTCTTGTTAGAACAGGTCTCTCTCTCTCTTGTTAGAACAGGTCTCTCTCTCTCTTGTTAGAACAGGTCTCTCTCTCTTGTTAGAACAGGTCTCTCTCTCTCTCTTGTTAGAACAGGTCTCTCTCTCTCTTGTTAGAACAGGTCTCTCTCTCTCTCTTGTTAGAACAGGTCTCTCTCTCTCTCTTGTTAGAACAGGTCTCTCTCTCTCTTGTTAGAACAGGTCTCTCTCTCTCTCTTGTTAGAACAGGTCTCTCTCTCTCTTGTTAGAACAGGTCTCTCTCTCTCTTGTTAGAACAGGTCTCTCTCTCTCTCTTGTTAGAACAGGTCTCTCTCTCTCTTGTTAGAACAGGTCTCTCTCTCTCTTGTTAGAACAGGTCTCTCTCTCTCTTGTTAGAACAGGTCTCTCTCTCTCTTGTTAGAACAGGTCTCTCTCTCTTGTTAGAACAGGTCTCTCTCTCTCTCTTGTTAGAACAGGTCTCTCTCTCTCTCTCTCTCTTGTTAGAACAGGTCTCTCTCTCTCTCTTGTTAGAACAGGTCTCTCTCTCTCTTGTTAGAACAGGTCTCTCTCTCTCTTGTTAGAACAGGTCTCTCTCTCTCTTGTTAGAACAGGTCTCTCTCTCTCTTGTTAGAACAGGTCTCTCTCTCTCTCTTGTTAGAACAGGTCTCTCTCTCTCTCTTGTTAGAACAGGTCTCTCTATCTCTTGTTAGAACAGGTCTCTCTCTCTCTCTTGTTAGAACAGGTCTCTCTCTTCTCTTTTAGAACAGGTCTCTCTCTTTTTTGTTAGAACAGGTCTCTCTCTCTTGTTAGAACAGGTCTCTCTCTCTCTTGTTAGAACAGGTCTCTCTCTCTCTCTCTTTGTTAGAACAGGTCTCTCTCTCTCTTGTTAGAACAGGTCTCTCTCTCTCTCTTGTTAGAACAGGTCTCTCTCTCTCTTTTTAGAACAGGTCTCTCTCTTTTTAGAACAGGTCTCTCTCTCTCTTGTTAGAACAGGTCTCTCTCTCTCTTGTTAGAACAGGTCTCTCTCTCTCTCTCTCTCTCTTGTTAGAACAGGTCTCTCTCTCTCTCTTGTTAGAACAGGTCTCTCTCTCTCTGTTGTTAGAACAGGTCTCTCTCTCTCTGTTGTTAGAACAGGTCTCTCTCTCTGTTGTTAGAACAGGTCTCACTTTGTTGTTAGAACAGGTCTCTCTCTCTCTCTCTCTCTTGTTAGAACAGGTCTCTCTTTGTTGTTAGAACAGGTCTCTCTCTCTCTCTCTCTCTCTCTCTTATTAGAACAGGTCTCTCTCTCTCTTGTTAGAACAGGTCTCTCTCTCTGTTGTTAGAACAGGTCTGTCTCTCTTTGTTGTTAGAACAGGTCTCTCTCTCTCTCTCTTATTAGAACAGGTCTTTCTCTCTCTTGTTAGAACAGGTCTCTCTCTCTCTCTGTTGTTAGAACAGGTCTCTCTCTCTCTTGTTAGAACAGGTCTCTCTCTCTCTTGTTAGAACAGGTCTCTCTCTCTGTTGTTAGTACAGGTCTCTCTCTCTGTTGTTAGAACAGAGAGGATCTGCAGAGAAGAATGGGAGAAACTCCCCAAATGACAAACGTGTAGCGTCATACCCAAGAAGAATCGATGCTGTAATCGCTGCCAAAGGTGCCTCAGCAATGTACTGAGTAAAGAGTCAGAATATTTACGTAAATGTTTTTTGCTTTGTCATTATAGGGAATTGTGTGTAGATTGATGAGAGAAAAAAACTATTTAATCAGTTTTAGAATAAGGCTGTAATGTAATAACGTGTAAAAAGTCAAGGGGTCTGAATACTTTCCCATTGCACAGTATAAATATATTATGGATAGCCAGGGCAGGGACACTCCAACACTCAGACATCATATACAAACCACGCATTTGTGTTTAGTGAGTCTGCCAGGTCAGAGGCAGTATGATGATCATGGATGTTCTCTTGATAAGTGTGTGAATTAGACAATTTTCCTGTCCAGCTAAGAATTCATAAGGTGAATGCACCAATTTGTAAGTCGCTCTGGATAAGAGCGTCTGCTAAATGACTTAAATGTAAATGTAAATGTAAATTCCAAATGTAATGAGTACTTTCGGATGTTGGGGAAAATGTATGGAGTAAACAGTACATGAATTAATGTAAGAATGTAGTGGAGTACAATTTAATTTGTAAGTCGCTCTGGATAAGAGCGTCTGCTAAATTACTTAAATGTTATGTAAATGTAAGGTAACGATAACTCAAAATAATGAAGTAGTGCTTTAAAGTATTTTTACTTAAAAGATGCACACTCAAGTGTTTGTATAATTTCAGACAGTAGTTTTGAAAGTGGTGCTCCTGAGCCAAAAGTGGTCCTCGGTTTTTGGTGTACTATGTCATCAAATTGTGTACTACATCATTCATGTCACATCTTGCAACAAATCAAAATGGTACAAATCTAATTCGTACTATATGTTACAAAAGGGGTTCGGCTTGAGATCCTGGAGTGCGTCTTTAAGTACCGGTACCTAGTTTACACCTCAATATACGGTACCTAGTTTACACCTCAATATACGGTACCTAGTTTACACCTCAATATACGGTACCTAGTCTACACCTCAATATACGGTAACTAGTTTACACCTCAATATACGGTACCTAGTTTACACCTCAATATACGGTACCTAGTCTACACCTCAATATACGGTACTTAGTTTACACCTCAATATAGGGTACTTAGTTTACACCTCAATATACGGTACCTAGTTTACACCTCAATATACGGTACCTAGTTTACACCTCAATATACGGTACCTAGTCTACACCTCAATATACGGTACTTAGTTTACACCTCAATATAGGGTACTTAGTTTACACCTCAATATACGGTACCTAGTCTACACCTCAATATACGATATCTAGTTTACACCTCAATATACGGTACTTAGTTTACACCTCAATATAGGGTACTTAGTTTACACCTCAATATACGGTACTTAGTTTACACCTCAATATACGGTACTTAGTTTACACCTCAATATACGGTACTTAGTTTACGCCTCAATATAGGGTACTTAGTTTACACCTCAATATACGTTACTTAGATTACACCTCAATATAGGGTACTTAGTTTACACCTCAATATACGGTACCTAGTCTACACCTCAATATACGATATCTAGTTTACACCTCAATATACGGTACTTAGTTTACACCTCAATATACGGTACTTAGTTTACGCCTCAATATAGGGTACTTAGTTTACACCTCAATATACGTTACTTAGATTACACCTCAATATAGGGTACTTAGTTTACACCTCAATATACGGTACCTAGTCTACACCTCAATATACGATATCTAGTTTACACCTCAATATACGGTACTTAGTTTACACCTCAATATAGGGTACTTAGTTTACACCTCAATATACGGTACTTAGTTTACACCTCAATATACGGTACTTAGTTTACACCTCAATATACGGTACTTAGTTTACGCCTCAATATAGGGTACTTAGTTTACACCTCAATATACGTTACTTAGATTACACCTCAATATACGGTACTTAGTTTACACCTCAATATACGTTACTTAGTTTACACCTCAATATACGGTACTTAGTTTACACCTCAATATACGGTACTTAGTTTACACCTCAATATACGGTACTTAGTTTACACCTCAATATACGATACTTAGTTTACAACTCAATATAAAGGTACTTAGTTTACACCTCAATATACGGTACTTAGTTTACACCTCAATATACGGTACCTAGTCTACACCTCAATATACGGTACCTAGTTTACACCTCAATATACGGTACTTAGTTTACACCTCAATATACGGTACCTAGTTTACACCTCAATATACGGTACCTAGTTTACACCTCAATATACGGTACCTAGTCTACACCTCAATATACGGTACCTAGTCTACACCTCAATATACGGTACCTAGTTTACACCTCAATATACGGTACTTAGTTTACACCTCAATATACGGTACCTAGTTTACACCTCAATATACGATACTTAGTTTACACCTCAATGTACGGTCAGTGTATATGGAGAGGAGAGGAAGGTCAGTGTATATGGAGAGGAGAGGAAGGACGGTGTATATGGAGAGGAGAGGAAGGTCAGTGTATATGGAGAGGAGAGGAAGGTCAGTGTATATGGAGAGGAAGGTCAGTGTATATGGAGAGGAGTGGAAGGTCAGTGTATATGGAGAGGAGGGTCAGTGTATATGGAGAGGAAGGTCAGTGTATATGGTGAGGAGAGGAAGGTCAGTGTATATGGTGAGGAGAGGAAGGTCAGTGTATATGGAGAGGAAGGTCAGTGTATATGGAGAGGAAGGTCCGTGTATATGGAGAGGAAGGTCAGTGTATATGGAGAGGAAGGTCAGTGTATATGGAGAGGAAGGTCAGTGTATATGGAGAGGAAGGTCAGTGTATATGGAGAGGAGAGGAAGGTCCGTGTATATGGAGAGGAGAGGAAGGTCAGTGTATATGGTGAGGAGAGGAAGGTCAGTGTATATGGAGAGGAAGGTCAGTGTATATGGAGAGGAGAGGAAGGTCTGTGTATATGGTGAAGAGAGGAAGGTCAGTGTATATGGTGAGGAAGGTCAGTGTATATGGTGAGGAGAGGAAGGTCAGTGTATATGGTGAGGAGAGGAAGGTCAGTGTATATGGAGAGGAAGGTCAGTGTATATGGTGAGGAGAGGAAGGTCAGTGTATTTGGAGAGGAAGGTCAGTGTATATGGTGAGGAGAGGAAGGTCAGTGTATATGGAGAGGAATGTCAGTGTATATGGAGAGGAGAGGAAGGTCAGTGTATATGGTGAGGAGAGGAAGGTCAGTGTATATGGAGAGGAGAGGAAGGTCCGTGTATATGGAGAGGAAGGTCAGTGTATATGGTGAGGAAGGTCAGTGTATATGGAGAGGAGAGGAAGGTCAGTGTATATGGAGAGGAAGGTCAGTGTATATGGAGAGGAAGGTCAGTGTATATGGAGAGGAGAGGAAGGTCAGTGTATATGGAGAGGAAGGTCAGTGTATATGGAGAGGAAGGTCAGTGTATATGGAGAGGAAGGTCAGTGTATATGGAGAGGAGAGGAAGGTCAGTGTATATGGAGAGGAGAGGAAGGTCAGTGTATATGGAGAGGAGAGGAAGGTCCGTGTATATGGAGAGGAGAGGAAGGTCAGTGTATATGGAGAGGAGAGGAAGGTCAGTGTATATGGAGAGGAGAGGAAGGTCAGTGTATATGGAGAGGAGAGGAAGGTCCGTGTATATGGAGAGGTTTACACCTCAATATACGGTACCTAGAGGAAGGTCAGTGTATATGGAGAGGAGAGGAAGGTCAGTGTATATGGAGAGGAGAGGAAGGTCAGTGTATATGGAGAGGAGAGGAAGGTCAGTGTATATGGAGAGGAGAGGAAGGTCAGTGTATATGGTGAGGAGAGGAAGGTCAGTGTATATGGAGAGGAGAGGAAGGTCAGTGTATATGGAGAGGAAGGTCATTGTATATGGAGAGGAGAGGAAGGTCAGTGTATATGGTGAGGAGAGGAAGGTCAGTGTATATGGAGAGGAAGGTCAGTGTATATGGAGAGGAGAGGAAGGTCTGTGTATATGGTGAAGAGAGGAAGGTCAGTGTATATGGTGAGGAAGGTCAGTGTATATGGTGAGGAGAGGAAGGTCAGTGTATATGGTGAGGAGAGGAAGGTCAGTGTATATGGAGAGGAAGGTCAGTGTATATGGTGAGGAGAGGAAGGTCAGTGTATTTGGAGAGGAAGGTCAGTGTATATGGTGAGGAGAGGAAGGTCACTTAGTTTACACCTCAATATACGTGTATATGGAGAGGAATGTCAGTGTATATGGAGAGGAGAGGAAGGTCAGTGTATATGGTGAGGAGAGGAAGGTCAGTGTATATGGAGAGGAGAGGAAGGTCCGTGTATATGGAGAGGAAGGTCAGTGTATATGGAGAGGAAGGTCAGTGTATATGGAGAGGAGAGGAAGGTCAGTGTATATGGAGAGGAAGGTCAGTGTATATGGAGAGGAAGGTCAGTGTATATGGAGAGGAAGGTCAGTGTATATGGAGAGGAAGGTCAGTGTATATGGAGAGGAAGGTCAGTGTATATGGAGAGGAAGGTCAGTGTATATGGAGAGGAGAGGAAGGTCAGTGTATATGGAGAGGAGAGGAAGGTCAGTGTATATGGAGAGGAGAGGAAGGTCCGTGTATATGGAGAGGAGAGGAAGGTCAGTGTATATGGAGAGGAGAGGAAGGTCAGTGTATATGGAGAGGAGAGGAAGGTCAGTGTATATGGAGAGGAGAGGAAGGTCAGTGTATATGGTGAGGAGAGGAAGGTCAGTGTATATGGAGAGGAGAGGAAGGTCAGTGTATATGGAGAGGAAGGTCATTGTATATGGAGAGGAGAGGAAGGTCAGTGTATATGGAGAGGAGAGGAAGGTCAGTGTATATGGAGAGGAGAGGAAGGTCAGTGTATATGGAGAGGAGAGGAAGGTCAGTGTATATGGAGAGGAGAGGAAGGTCAGTGTATATGGAGAGGAAGGTCCGTCTATATGGAGAGGAAGGTCAGTGTATATGGAGAGGAGAGGAAGGTCAGTGTATATGGTGAGGAGAGGAAGGTCAGTGTATATGGAGCGGAGAGGAAGGTCTGTGTATATGGTGAGGAGAGGAAGGTCAGTGTATATGGAGAGGAAGGTCAGTGTATATGGTGAGGAGAGGAAGGTCAGTGTATATGGAGAGGAAGGTCAGTGTATATGGTGAGGAAGGTCAGTGTATATGGAGAGGAGAGGAAGGTCAGTGTATATGGTGGGGAGAGGAAGGTCAGTGTATATGGAGAGGAAGTTCAGTGTATATGGAGAGGAGAGGAAGGTCAGTGTATATGGTGAGGAGAGGAAGGTCAGTGTATATGGAGAGGAAGGTCAGTGTATATGGTGAGGAGAGGAAGGTCAGTGTATTTGGAGAGGAAGGTCAGTGTATATGGTGAGGAGAGGAAGGTCAGTGTATATGGAGAGGAATGTCAGTGTATATGGAGAGGAGAGGAAGGTCAGTGTATATGGAGAGGAGAGGAAGGTCAGTGTATATGGACAGGAGAGGAAGGTCAGTGTATTTGGAGAGGAAGGTCAGTGTATATGGTGAGGAGAGGAAGGTCAGTGTATATGGAGAGGAATGTCAGTGTATATGGAGAGGAGAGGAAGGTCAGTGTATATGGTGAGGAGAGGAAGGTCAGTGTATATGGAGAGGAGAGGAAGGTCAGTGTATATGGAGAGGAGAGGAAGGTCAGTGTATATGGAGAGGAGAGGAAGGTCAGTGTATATGGAGAGGAGAGGAAGGTCAGTGTATATGGAGAGGAGAGGAAGGTCAGTGTATATGGAGAGGAGAGGAAGGTCAGTGTATATGGTGAGGAGAGGAAGGTCAGTGTATATGGAGAGGAGAGGAAGGTCAGTGTATATGGCGAGGAGAGGAAGGTCAGTGTATATGGAGAGGAAGGTCAGTGTATATGGAGAGGAGAGGAAGGTCAGTGTATATGGTGAGGAGAGGAAGGTCAGTGTATATGGAGAGGAAGGTCAGTGTATATGGAGAGGAAGGTCAGTGTATATGGAGAGGAAGGTTAGTGTATATGGAGAGGAGAGGAAGGTCAGTGTATATGGAGAGGAGAGGAAGGTCAGTGTATATGGACAGGAGAGGAAGGTCAGTGTATTTGGAGAGGAAGGTCAGTGTATATGGTGAGGAGAGGAAGGTCCGTGTATATGGAGAGGAATGTCAGTGTATATGGAGAGGAGAGGAAGGTCAGTGTATATGGTGAGGAGAGGAAGGTCAGTGTATATGGAGAGGAGAGGAAGGTCAGTGTATATGGAGAGGAAGGTCAGTGTATATGGAGAGGAAGGTCAGTGTATATGGAGAGGAGAGGAAGGTCAGTGTATATGGAGAGGAAGGTCAGTGTATATGGAGAGGAAGGTCAGTGTATATGGAGAGGAGAGGAAGGTCAGTGTATATGGAGAGGAAGGTCAGTGTATATGGAGAGGAAGGTCAGTGTATATGGAGAGGAGAGGAAGGTCAGTGTATATGGAGAGGAAGGTCAGTGTATATGGAGAGGAAGGTCAGTGTATATGGAGAGGAAGGTCAGTGTATATGGAGAGGAAGGTCAGTGTATATGGAGAGGAGAGGAAGGTCAGTGTATATGGAGAGGAGAGGAAGGTCAGTGTATATGGAGAGGAGAGGAAGGTCAGTGTATATGGAGAGGAGAGGAAGGTCAGTGTATATGGAGAGGAGAGGAAGGTCAGTGTATATGGAGAGGAGAGGAAGGTCAGTGTATATGGTGAGGAGATGAAGGTCAGTGTATATGGAGAGGAGAGGAAGGTCAGTGTATATGGTGAGGAGAGGAAGGTCAGTGTATATGGAGAGGAAGGTCAGTGTATATGGAGAGGAAGGTCAGTGTATATGGAGAGGAGAGGAAGGTCCGTGTATATGGTGAGGAGAGGAAGGTCAGTGTATATGGAGAGGAAGGTCAGTGTATATGGAGAGGAGAGGAAGGTCTGTGTATATGGTGAAGAGAGGAAGGTCAGTGTATATGGTGGGGAGAGGAAGGTCAGTGTATATGGAGAGGAAGTTCAGTGTATATGGAGAGGAGAGGAAGGTCAGTGTATATGGTGAGGAGAGGAAGGTCAGTGTATATGGAGAGGAAGGTCAGTGTATATGGAGAGGAAGGTCAGTGTATATGGAGAGGAGATGAAGGTCAGTGTATATGGAGAGGAGAGGAAGGTCAGTGTATATGGACAGGAGAGGAAGGTCAGTGTATATGGTGAGGAGAGGAAGGTCAGTGTATATGGTGAGGAGAGGAAGGTCAGTGTATATGGTGAGGAGAGGAAGGTCAGTGTATATGGTGAGGAGAGGAAGGTCAGTGTATATGGAGAGGAAGTTCAGTGTATATGGAGAGGAGAGGAAGGTCAGTGTATATGGTGAGGAGAGGAAGGTCAGTGTATATGGAGAGGAAGGTCAGTGTATATGGAGAGGAGAGGAAGGTCAGTGTATATGGAGAGGAAGATCAGTGTATATGGAGAGGAAGGTCAGTGTATATGGTGAGGAAGGTCAGTGTATATGGAGAGGAAGGTCAGTGTATTTGGAGAGGAGAGGAAGGTCAGTGTATATGGAGAGGAAGGTCAGTGTATATGGAGAGGAAGGTTAGTGTATATGGAGATGAGAGGAAGGTCAGTGTATATGGAGAGGAGAGGAAGGTCAGTGTATATGGAGAGGAGAGGAAGGTCAGTGTATATGGAGAGGAGAGGAAGGTCAGTGTATATGGCGAGGAGAGGAAGGTCAGTGTATATGGAAAGGAGAGGAAGGTCAGTGTATATGGAGAGGAGAGGAAGGTCAGTGTATATGGTGAGGAGAGGAAGGTCAGTGTATATGGAGAGGAAGGTCAGTGTATATGGAGAGGAGAGGAAGGTCAGTGTATATGGTGAGGAGAGGAAGGTCAGTGTATATGGAGAGGAAGGTCAGTGTATATGGAGAGGAAGGTCAGTGTATATGGAGAGGAGAGGAAGGTCAGTGTATATGGAGAGGAGAGGAAGGTCAGTTTCCGGCAGTGTGATGCTATGGAGCGAGATGGAACTGGGCTGACTTTCTGATGATTTTCTCATTGATTAAACATTTGATCTCAAAACAGATTCTGTTCCCAAATGATTTTACTAACAGAGTGGACTCCCTTTGCCAAAGTTTCAAAACATTTTCCATGTTTAGAAGGAGTGCGAGGGCGAATTGATTTATTGCGAATGCGCACCTCAGACTAGGCATTCCCTAACATAAATATACAAATACATGCTAGAACGTGCCAATAGGATCCTGCTAGCTCGTGCTTGGCTCTGCCCACTTGACTCGCTAGCTTCCCATTGGAAATAACAAGGGTTGGTCTATGTAGGGTTAGGTATGAAAAACTTTGGTGTTAGCATGCACTTTAATAGCTAGCTGGATAACACAAGAACTAACTAGGTAGCTAGCTAGACCTAGCAAGCTATAGGCCTAACCTATAGAAAGCAACATGATGATGACAACCAGTATAGGGTAACTTCATGTCTAAATTGTCATACATTCTTTTCTACCACAAGGTCTCAGACTCCAACATGGAAGAAAGAAACATGTGAAGACAGAGAAATTATATAGAACTGTAGAACTGTAGAACTATAGAACTGTAGAACTGTAGAACTATAGAACTATAGAACTGTAGAACTATAGAACTATAGAACTGTAGAACTGTAGAACTGTAGACAGACAGAGTTGTTGATTTCTATTGTTACTTGAAATAGACAATACCGTTTTTCATTTTAGTCAATAAGATTCTTGCTACGTAAGCTTAACTTTCTGAACATTCGAGACGTGTAGTCCACTTGTCATTCCAATCTCCTTTGCATTAGCGTAGCCTCTTCTGTAGCCTGTCAACTATGTGTCTGTCTATCCCTGTTCTCTCCTCTCTGCACAGACCATACAAACGCTCCACACCGCGTGGCCGCGGCCACCCTAATCTGGTGGTCCCAGCGCGCACGACCCACGTGGAGTTCCAGGTCTCTGGTAGCCTCTGGAACTGCCGATCTGCGGCCAACAAGGCAGAGTTCATCTCAGCCTATGCCTCCCTTCAGTCCCTCGACTTCTTGGCACTGACGGAAACATGGATCACCACAGACAACACTGCTACTCCTACTGCTCTCTCTTCGTCCACCCACGTGTTCTCGCACACCCCGAGAGCTTCTGGTCAGCGGGGTGGTGGCACCGGGATCCTCATCTCTCCCAAGTGGTCATTCTCTCTTTCTCCCCTTACCCATCTGTCTATCGCCTCCTTTGAATTCCATGCTGTCACAGTTACCAGCCCTTTCAAGCTTAACATCCTTATCATTTATCGCCCTCCAGGTTCCCTCGGAGAGTTCATCAATGAGCTTGATGCCTTGATAAGCTCCTTTCCTGAGGACGGCTCACCTCTCACAGTTCTGGGCGACTTTAACCTCCCCACGTCTACCTTTGACTCATTCCTCTCTGCCTCCTTCTTTCCACTCCTCTCCTCTTTTGACCTCACCCTCTCACCTTCCCCCGCTACTCACAAGGCAGGCAATACGCTCGACCTCATCTTTACTAGATGCTGTTCTTCCACTAACCTCATTGCAACTCCCCTCCAAGTCTCCGACCACTACCTTGTATCCTTTTCCCTCTCGCTCTCATCCAACACCTCCCACACTGCCCCTACTCGGATGGTATATCGCGCCGTCCCAACCTTCGCTCTCTCTCCCCCGCTACTCTCCCCTCTTCCATCCTATCATCTCTTCCCTCTGCTCAAACCTTCTCCAACCTATCTCCTGATTCTGCCTCCTCAACCCTCCTCTCCTCCCTCTCTGCATCCTTTGACTCTCTATGTCCCCTATCCTCCAGGCCGGCTCGGTCCTCCCCTCCCGCTCCGTGGCTCGATGACTCATTGCGAGCTCACAGAACAGGGCTCCGGGCAGCCGAGCGGAAATGGAGGAAAACTCGCCTCCCTGCGGACCTGGCATCCTTTCACTCCCTCCTCTCTACATTTTCCTCCTCTGTCTCTGCTGCTAAAGCCACTTTCTACCACTCTAAATTCCAAGCATCTGCCTCTAACCCTAGGAAGCTCTTTGCCACCTTCTCCTCCCTCCTGAATCCTCCTTCCCCCCCCCCTCCTCCCTCTTTGCAGATGACTTCGTCAACCATTTTGAAAAAAAAGGTCGACGACATCCGATCCTCGTTTGCTAAGTCAAACGACACCGCTGGTTCTGCTCACACTGCCCTACCCTGTGCTCTGACCTCTTTCTCCCCTCTCTCTCCAGATGAAATCTCGCGTCTTGTGACAGCCAGCCGCCCAACAACCTGCCCGCTTGACCCTATCCCCTCCTCTCTTCTCCAGACCATTTCCGGAGACATTCTCCCTTACCTCACCTCGCTCATCAACTCATCCCTGACCGTTGGCTACGTCCCTTCCGTCTTCACGAGAGCGAGAGTTGCACCCCTTCTGAAAAAACCTACACTCGATCCCTCCGATGTCAACAATTACAGACCAGTATCCCTTCTTTCTTTTCTCTCCAAAACTCTTGAACGTGCCGTCCTTGGCCAGCTCTCCCGCTATCTCTCTCTGAATGACCTTCTTGATCCAAATCAGTCAGGTTTCAAGACTAGTCATTCAACTGAGACTGCTCTCCTCTGTATCACTGAGGCGCTCCGCACTGCTAAAGCTAACTCTCTCTCCTCTGCTCTCATCCTTCTAGATCTATCGGCTGCCTTCGATACTGTGAACCATCAGATCCTCCTCTCCACCCTCTCCGAGTTGGGCATCTCCGGCGCGGCCCACACTTGGATTGCGTCCTACCTGACAGGTCGCTCCTACCAGGTGGCGTGGCGAGAATCTGTCTCCTCACCACGCGCTCTCACCACTGGTGTCCCACAGGGCTCTGTTCTAGGCCCTCTCCTATTCTCGCTATACACCAAGTCACTTGGCTCTGTCATAACCTCACATGGTCTCTCCTATCATTGCTATGCAGACGACACACAATTAATCTTCTCCTTTCCCCCTTCTGATGACCAGGTGGCGAATCGCATCTCTGCATGTCTGGCAGACATATCAGTGTGGATGACGGATCACCACCTCAAGCTGAACTTCGGCAAGACGGAGCTGCTCTTCCTCCCGGGGAAGGACTGCCCGTTCCATGATCTCGCCATCACGGTTGACAACTCCATTGTGTCCTCCTCCCAGAGCGCTAAGAACCTTGGCGTGATCCTGGACAACACCCTGTCGTTCTCAACTAACATCAAGGCGGTGGCCCGTTCCTGTAGGTTCATGCTCTACAACATCCGCAGAGTACGACCCTGTCTCACACAGGAAGCGGCGCAGGTCCTAATCCAGGCACTTGTCATCTCCCGTCTGGATTACTGCAACTCGCTGTTGGCTGGGCTCCCTGCCTGTGCCATTAAACCCCTACAACTCATCCAGAACGCCGCAGCCCGTCTAGTGTTCAACCTTCCCAAGTTCTCTCACGTCACCCCGCTCCTCCGCTCTCTCCACTGGCTTCCAGTTGAAGCTCGCATCCGCTACAAGACCATGGTGCTTGCCTACGGAGCTGTGAGGGGAACGGCACCTCAGTAGCTCCAGGCTCTGATCAGGCCCTACACCCAAATAAGGGCACTGCGTTCATCCACCTCTGGCCTGCTCGCCTCCCTACCACTGAGGAAGTACAGTTCCCGCTCAGCCCAGTCATAACTGTTCGCTGCTCTGGCTCCCCAATGGTGGAACAAACTCCCTCACGACGCCAGGACAGCGGAGTCAATCACCACCTTCCGGAGACACCTGAAACCCCACCTCTTTAAGGAATACCTAGGATAGGATAAGTAATCCCTCTCACCCCCCCCCCCTTTAAGATTTAGATGCACTATTGTAAAGTGACTGTTCCACTCGATGTCATAAGGTGAATGCACCAATTTGTAAGTCGCTCTGGATAAGAGCGTCTGCTAAATTACTTTAATGTAAATGTAAATGAAATAGACAATACCGTTTTTCTAAATTAGCTACCTATGCTACTCACTAGTCTCTACTATCTAGGCTACTCACTAGTCTCTACTATCTAGGCTACTCACTAGTCTCTACTATCTAGGCTACTCACTAGTCTCTACTATCTAGGCTACTCACTAGTCTCTACTATCTAGGCTACTCACTAGTCTCTACGATCTAGGCTACTCACTAGTCTCTACTATCTAGGCTACTCACTAGTCTCTACTATCTAGGCTACTCACTAGTCTCTACTATCTAGGCTACTCACTAGTCTCTACTATCTAGGCTACTCACTAGTCTCTACTATCTAGGCTACTCACTAGTCTCTACTATCTAGGCTACTCACTAGTCTCTACTATCTAGGCTACTCACTAGTCTCTACTATCTAGGCTACTCACTAGTCTCTACTATCTAGGCTACTCACTAGTCTCTACTATCTAGGCTACTCACTAGTCTCTACTATCTAGGCTACTCACTAGTCTCTACTATCTAGGCTACTCACTAGTCTCTACTATCTAGGCTACTCACTAGTCTCTACTATCTAGGCTACTCACTAGTCTCTACTATCTAGGCTACTCACTAGTCTCTACTATCTAGGCTACTCACTAGTCTCTACTATCTAGGCTACTCACTAGTCTCTACTATCTAGGCTACTCACTAGTCTCTACTATCTAGGCTACTCACTAGTCTCTACTATCTAGGCTACTCACTAGTCTCTACTATCTAGGCTACTCTACTATCTAGGCTACTCACTAGTCTCTACTATCTAGGCTACTCACTAGTCTCTACTATCTAGGCTACTCACTAGTCTCTACTATCTAGGCTACTCACTAGTCTCTACTATCTAGGCTACTCACTAGTCTCTACTATCTAGGCTACTCACTAGTCTCTACTATCTAGGCTACTCACTAGTCTCTACTATCTAGGCTACTCACTAGTCTCTACTATCTAGGCTACTCACTAGTCTCTACTATCTAGGCTACTCACTAGTCTCTACTATCTAGGCTACTCACTAGTCTCTACTATCTAGGCTACTCACTAGTCTCTACTATCTAGGCTACTCACTAGTCTCTACTATCTAGGCTACTCACTAGTCTCTACTATCTAGGCTACTCACTAGTCTCTACTATCTAGGCTACTCACTAGTCTCTACTATCTAGGCTACTCACTAGTCTCTACTATCTAGGCTACTCACTAGTCTCTACTATCTAGGCTACTCACTAGTCTCTACTATCTAGGCTACTCACTAGTCTCTACTATCTAGGCTACTCACTAGTCTCTACTATCTAGGCTACTCACTAGTCTCTACTATCTAGGCTACTCACTAGTCTCTACTATCTAGGCTACTCACTAGTCTCTACTATCTAGGCTCTACTCTACTAGTCTCTACTATCTAGGCTACTCACTAGTCTCTACTATCTAGGCTACTCACTAGTCTCTACTATCTAGGCTACTCACTAGTCTCTACTATCTAGGCTACTCACTAGTCTCTACTATCTAGGCTACTCACTAGTCTCTACTATCTAGGCTACTCACTAGTCTCTACTATCTAGGCTAGTCTCTACTATCTAGGCTCTCACTAGTCTCTACTCTAGGCTACTCACTAGTCTCTACTATCTAGGCTACTCACTAGTCTCTACTATCTAGGCTACTCACTAGTCTCTACTATCTAGGCTACTCACTAGTCTCTACTATCTAGGCTACTCACTAGTCTCTACTATCTAGGCTACTCACTAGTCTCTACTATCTAGGCTACTCACTAGTCTCTACTATCTAGGCTACTCACTAGTCTCTACTATCTAGGCTACTCACTAGTCTCTACTATCTAGGCTACTCACTAGTCTCTACTATCTAGGCTACTCACTAGTCTCTACTATCTAGGCTACTCACTAGTCTCTACTATCTAGGCTACTCACTAGTCTCTACTATCTAGGCTACTCACTAGTCTCTACTATCTAGGCTACTCACCATACTATAGACAACAGATTTGAGTCACCAGGAGAATACTTATTTTGATTTTATATCTATATTAAATCTAATCTAATTATCAATATAACAATAAAAAATCCTGATGATTTTGTAATACATTTTTAGGTATTTTAGTATGTTGCAAATAAAGTTGACTAAAGTCGAAGCTCATCTATTGTTTGTAGGTATTGTCAAATGTAATGTAATGTCACTTGTTAATGAGCAATAGGTCTAAGTAGTTAAATAGAAGTTGACTAAAGTCGAAGCTCATCTATTGTTTGTAGGTATTGTCACTTGTTAATGAGCAATAGGTCTAGGTAATTAAATAGATGTTGCTCTATCCTGTGTAACAGCTAGTAATAACATTTTATTTCTGCAGATATTACATGTCCTCTGTGGTGTATGTACTCCTGCCTTCATGTATCACTTGTTAGCCACATTTCACTGTCAATATAGGACACAACTCAAAACTGCTTAGAAAACAAAACAAATGATTCTTCTTCTTCTCTGGTATTATGGCGGTTCAGCAAAACAAATGATTCTTCTTCTTCTCTGGTATTATGGCGGTTCAGCAAAACAAATGATTCTTCTTCTTCTCTGGTATTATGGAGGTTCAGCAAAACAAATGATTCTTCTTCTTCTCTGGTATTATGGCGGTTCAGCAAAACAAATGATTCTTCTTCTTCTCTGGTATTATGGCGGTTCAGCAAAACAAACGTTAAAGATGCGTGCCGCCACCTACTGTGCGGGTAACTACATTGTCTTTAGGGAAACATAAACACTTGTGTGTTTGTTTATCACTTGCATGGTGCTTGTAGAAGCTGTGCTATGCTTTGAAATAGTCTATTTCTCGTATTAGATCCGTTTTCGTAAAGCTCAACCAAGTTAACTCAGACGGATCGCTATATTTTTGGGGTGGGGCAAGTGCTAGCAACAACGTCGACCGGAGATATATTTTGAACAGTGCACATTCATGGTTGAGTAATTAGAGTCTATTGGGCATAATCTCTCAGACACCCAGCGCATCCACGAGGGACCCCAACCTTTGTCACAGTTGTTAAATGAATCGGATGCAGCTGAGAAGAAGAGAAAACAATAAGCGGGTGAATTTAGTGGAAACCTGCCCATTTGTATTTATGCATTCGTTGTTAAACTTCTGTAATTACAGACCGTATTTACTACCAAATACATTGGTATTACTGCACTGTGAATGGTTACAGTTTAACTCCAATACTTGTTAAGTGTAATTTTGAAGGAATTTAACAATTAATATATGTGTTCATTAACCAATTTAAATCACTCTGTCTGTTTCTAAGACTTTGTAAGATCTTTATTTGCATAAAATAGACAGAGACCAGTCTACCAAGATTAGCCAATAGCGTTTATTCTCGAGAGCGCTGCTCATAATATCACGTACATTAGTTTATATACCTCACATTTCATCATAAATGTCTCTCCTCCTCTCAGATACAATGGCAATATAGTTCACAAGCCTTCCCACATTGTCTGCCACCTGTTAAAGAATCTACGACAAGCCCAAGGTCTCTCCCCTCCCTGGGTAGAGGCAGAATGTCCTGGAAGGAATGTCAGTATAGCCCAAGGTCTCTCCTCTCCCTGGGTAGAGGCAGAATGTCCTGGAAGGAATGTCAGTATAGCCCAAGGTCTCTCCTCTCCCTGGGTAGAGACAGAATGTCCTGTAAGGAATGTCAGTATAGCCCAAGGTCTCTCCCCTCCCTGGGTAGAGACAGAATGTCCTGGAAGGAACACAGTATTCCAGCCGGTCTGTTAAACAATCTACGACAAGCCCAAGGTCTCTCCCCTCCCTGGGTAGAGACAGAATGTCCTGTAAGGAATGTCAGTATAGCCCAAGGTCTCTCCCCTCCCTGGGTAGAGACAGAATGTCCTGTAAGGAATGTCAGTATAGCCCAAGGTCTCTCCTCTCCCTGGGTAGAGACAGAATGTCCTGGAAGGACCACAGTATAGCCCAAGGTCTCTCCCCTCCCTGGGTAGAGACAGAATGTCCTGGAAGGACCACAGTATAGCCCAAGGTCTCTCCCCTCCCTGGGTAGAGACAGAATGTCCTGGAAGGAACACAGTATAGCCCCAGGTCTCTCCTCTCCCTGGGTAGAGACAGAATGTCCTGTAAGGAACACAGTATAGCCCCAGGTCTCTCCTCTCCCTGGGTAGAGACAGAATGTCCTGTAAGGAACACAGTATAGCCCCAGGTCTCTCCTCTCCCTGGGTAGAGACAGAATGTCCTGTAAGGAACACAGTATAGCCCCAGGTCTCTCCTCTCCCTGGGTAGAGACAGAATGTCCTGTAAGGAACACAGTATTCCAGCCAGTCTGACGATAGCTCCATTCGTTTCTAACAAGGAACAGAAAGTCCTTGTTCTAATTCTTGACTCAAACTACTATATTCAGTATTATGATTATAATAAGATTCATACATCCATACAGTAACATAGTAGTATTCTGTTTAGTTATAGTTCTAAGCTAAATGTATACATCAGTTAGTCATTATTCATAAAAATCCCATAATAGTAATGACTTACGCAATAAGG
>NC_060181.1:7107725-7207725 GCF_021184085.1 Oncorhynchus gorbuscha
GAGAGAGAGAGGGGAAGAGAGAGAGAGAGAGAGAGAGAGAGAGAGAGAGAGAGAGAGAGAGAGAGAGAGAGAGAGAGAGAGGGGAGAGAGATAAATCAAATCGAATCAAACGGTATATGTCACATGCGCCGAATACAACAGGTGCAGAACTTACCATTATATTCTTACTTACAAGCACTTAATCAAGAAATATATTTAATAAAATATTTACTAAATCAAATAAAGTTAAAACAAACGATTGAATCAAATGGTAACACAATAAATGTACATTGTAAATAGTCAGAGTGGCCATTCGATTAGCTTAGTTGTTCAGCAGTCTTATAGCTTTGGGGGTAGAAGCTGTTGAGGAGCCTCTTGGACCAAGACTTGGTGCTCCGGTACTGCTTGCCGTGCGGTAGCGGAGAGAACAGACTGTGACTAGGGTGACTGGAGTCTTGGTTTTTGGGCACTTCCTCTGACACCGCCTGGTATATAGGTCCAGGATGTTAGGAAGCTAGACCCCAGTGATGTACTGGGCCGTTCGCACTACCCTCTGTATCAGGCGGTAATGCAACCGGTCAGAATGCTCTCGATGGTGTTGTCGATGGTGTTGTCATGATGCACCTCCTCCACCTGGGGGAGGTGCATCATGAAAGTCCAGGATCCAGTTGCAGAGGGAGGTGTTTAGTCCCAGGGTCCTTAGCGTAATGATGAGCTTTGAGGGCACTATGGTGTTGAACGCTGAGCTGTAATCAATGAACAGCATTCTCACATAGGTGTTCCTTTTGTCCAGGTGGGAAAGGGCAGTGTGGAGTGTGATTGAGATTGCGTCATCTGTGGATCTGTTGGGGCGGTATGCGGGTGGAGTGTGTTTAGGGTTTCTGGCATGATGGTGTTGATGTGAGGCATGACCAGCCTTTCAAAGCACTTCATGGCTACATATGTGAGTGCTACGGGGCGGTAATCATTTAGGCAGGTTACCTTCACTATCTTGGGCACAGGGACTATGGTGGTCTGTTTGAAACATGTAGGTATTACAGACTCGGCCAAGGAGAGGTTGAAATGTCAGTGAAGACACTTGCCAGTCATTGAGCACACGTCCTGGTAATCCGTCTGGCCCCGCAGCTTTGTGAATGTTGACCTGTTTAAAGGTCTTGCTCACATCGACTCTGGAGAACGGGATCACACAGTCGTCCCGAACAGCATTTAGCTCTTCTGGTAGGTTCGCTGGGCAGCTCCCGGCTGGTTTTCCCATGTAATCTGTAGTAGTTTTAAAGCCCGGCCACATCTGACGAGCGTCCGAGCCGGTGTAGTAGGATTTAATCTTAATCCTATATTTACGCTTTTCCTGTTGGATGGTTCATCTGAGGCCATAGCGGGATTTCTTATAAGCCTTTACCTCGGGGTGGATGTACGTACGGCCACTGTGGGGACGAGGTCGTCGATGCACTTATTGATAAAGCCGGTGACTGAGGTGGTGTACTTCTCAATGCCATTGGATGTTTCTTGGAACTTATTCCAGCCTATGCTAGCAAAAGGGTCCTGTAGCGTAGCATTCGCGTCATCTGACCACTTCCGTATTGAGCAAGTCACTGGTGTACTACCTGCTTTAGTTTTTGCTTGTAAGCAGGAATCAGGAGAATAGAATTATGATCAGATTTGCCAAATGGAAGTTGAGGGAGAGCTTTGCAGAGTATGTGGAGTAAAGGTGGTCTACAGTTTTTTTATTTTCTGGTTACACATGTGACATGCTGGTAGAAATGAGGTTAAACTGATTTACGTTTGCCTGCATTAGCGTCCCCGGTCACTAGGAGCGCCACTTCTGGATGAGCATTTTCTTGTTTGCTTATGGCCTTATACAGCTGGTTGAGTGTGGTCTTAGTGCCAGCATCGGACTGTGGTGGTATGTAGACAGCTACGAAAAATACAGATGAAAACTCTCTAGGTAGATAGTGTGGTCTACAGCTTATCATGAGATACTCTACCTCAGGCGAGAAAAACCTCTAGACTTCCTTAGATATTGTGCACCAGCTGTTGTTTACAAACATACACAGGCCGCAACCCCGTGTCTTACCAGAGGTTGCTGTTCTGTCCTGCTGATGTAGTGTATAACCCACCGCCAGCTGTATGTTCTTAATGTCGATGTTACAGTTTTTAATGTCCCGTCGGTCGGATAATGTTTCTCGTAGATTGTCCAGTTTGATATCCAATGATTGAACATTGCCAAATAATATGGAGGGTAGTGGTGGTTTACTCACTTGCCAAACAATTCTCACAAGGCACCCAGACCTCGGCCCAGACCTCGGCCCAGACCTCAGAGAGAGAGAGACAGAGAGAGAGAGAGAGAGAGAGAGAGAGAGAGAGAGAGAGAGAGAGAGAGAGAGAGAGAGAGAGATACAGAGATACAGAGAGAGATACAGAGAGAGATACAGAGAGAGAGAGAGAGATACAGAGAGAGATACAGAGAGAGATACAGAGAGAGATACAGAGAGAGAGAGAGAGAGAGAGAGAGAGAGAGAGAGAGAGAGAGAGAGAGAGATACAGAGAGAGATACAGAGAGAGATACAGAGAGAGAGAGAGAGAGAGAGAGAGAGAGAGAGAGAGAGAGAGAGAGAGAGAGAGAGAGAGAGAGAGAGAGAGATCCCCTCCAGCTGTCAGGGAGTTAATAGAGCGTTCACCGGGTCAGATACGACATACTGATCAAGTCAGAGTGTGTGGGCTTGCTTGCGTCCGTCCGTCCGTGTGCTCAAAGTCTAAACAAAAAATGACAGTTGCCACTCGTTTACCAAAACTGTCCACAAAAAAGACAGCTGTGGTACAGAATGAACCTTCTGGGAATATATTAGGCTTTTAAGTCCCCCTTTATCTTCACGTTCTGCTTTTTAAACCCCTCTCTTAGACCTTCTGACATTATAATGGTGATGATAGTAATGGTCTCTTATAGGGGAGAATAGTAATGGTCTCTTATAGGGGAGGATAGTAATGGTCTCTTATAGGGGAGGATAGTAATGGTCTCTTATAGGGGAGAATAGTAATGGTCTCTTATAGGGGAGGATAGTGATGGTGATGAGAGGGGAGGATAGTAATGGTCTCTTATAGGGGAGAATAGTAATGGTCTCTTATAGGGGAGGATAGTAATGGTGATGAGAGGGGAGGATAGTGATGGTGATGATAGTAATGGTCTCTTATAGGGGAGAATAGTAATGGTCTCTTATAGGGGAATAGTAATGGTCTCTTATAGGGAGAATAGTAATGGTCTCTTATAGGGGAGGATAGTGATGGATGAGAGGAGGATAGTAATGGTCTCTTATAGGGGAGAATAGTAATGGTCTCTTATAGGGGAGGATAGTGATGGTGATGAGAGGGGAGGATAGTAATGGTCTCTTATAGGGGAGGATAGTAATGGTCTCTTATAGGGGAGGATAGTGATGGTGATGAGAGGGGAGGATAGTAATGGTCTCTTATAGGGGAGAATAGTAATGGTCTCTTATAGGGGAGGATAGTAATGGTCTCTTATAGGGGAGGATAGTAATGGTCTCTTATAGGGGAGGATAGTAATGGTCTCTTATAGGGGAGGATAGTAATGGTCTCTTATAGGGGAGGATAGTAATTGTCTCCTATAGGGGAGGATAGTAATGGTCTCTTATATGGGAGGATAGTAATGGTCTCTTATAGGGGAGGATAGTAATGGTCTCTTATAGGGGAGGATAGTATTTGTCTGTTATAGGGGAGGAAGGTAATGGTCTCTTATAGGGGAGGATAGTAATGGTCTCTTATGGGGGAGGATAGTAATGGTCTCTTATAGGGGAGGATAGTAATGGTCTCTGATGGGGGAGGATAGTAATGGTGATGATGCAATGTTCTCTGATGGGGGAGGATAGTAACGGTATCTAATGGGGGAGGATAGTAATGGTGATGATAGTAATGGTCTCTGATGGGGGAGGATAGTAATGGTGATGATGTAATGGTATCTAATGGGGGAGGATAGTAATGGTATCTAATGGGGGAGGATAGTAATGGTGATGATAGTAATGGTCTCTGATGGGGGAGGATAGTAATGGTATCTAATGGGGAGGATAGTAATGGTGATGATAGTAATGTTCTCTGATGGGGAGGATAGTAATGGTATCTAATGGGGAGGATAGTAATGGTATCTAATGGGGAGGATAGTAATGGTGATGATAGTAATGGTCTCTGATGGGGAGGATAGTAATGGTGATGATAGTAATGTTCTCTGATGGGGAGGATAGTAATGGTATCTAATGGGGGAGGATAGTAATGGTATCTAATGGGGGAGGATAGTAATGGTGATGATAGTAATGGTCTCTGATGGGGAGGATAGTAATGGTGATGATAGTAATGTTCTCTGATGGGGGAGGATAGTAATGGTATCTAATGGGGAGGATAGTAATGGTGATGATAGTAATGTTCTCTGATGGGGGAGGATAGTAATGGTATCTAATGGGGGAGGATAGTAATGGTCTCTGATGGGGGAGGATAGTAATGGTGATGATGTAATGGTCTCTGATGGGGGAGGATAGTAATGGTGATGATGCAATGTTCTCTGATGGGGGAGGATAGTAATGGTGATGATAGTAATGTTCTCTGATGGGGGAGGATAGTAATGGTATCTAATGGGGGAGGATAGTAATGGTGATGATGTAATGGTCTCTTCACCTTTTAAAGATTATCCCTGTCCATTTGTCTCTGTCTTTAAATGCCACCATCAAGGTTAAATGAACAGGGGAACGAAACAAACATTTGGCCATTAGCTGACTTCAGTTTATGTTATGGTTGTTATTCATGGCACAAGTTGCAGGTAGCTACGATACCCATCCACCAACATGACTGTGAAGGTTTGAGTCGCAGGAAGAAAGCTTTGATCAAAACGTTTAAAAATCAACAGACTTTAAAATGAAGTCAATGTTGTGATTGGTGGTAAGTTGTATAGTTAAAATCGTCACAAAAGGATTTAATGCTTTAAGGCTGTTTAGTCTTGCTTTACACAAAACATTCCGTACTTGAAACATCTGATGATCAGTCAGAACAATAGAGCCAATAATAGAGCCAGTATGGTGCCATAGTTTCTTGTAGCTTAATGATAATTACCGGCTGTTTGAAGAAACTGGAATCTGGTGGATCCGCTAAAGGGCAAAGCCTCAATATTTATCTTATTTTCCCCTGAAAAAGCCTGAAAAAGCCATCCTCCCTCTTTCCTCTCATCCTCCTCTTCCTTCCTCATCCTCCTCTTCCTCCTGCTCTTCTAATGTCAGGCAGACAGAGGGATGTGACAGGTGGTTGAGGAGAGGGAGATTGTTGAACTCCTCTCTGATCAAAAATCAATCGAGAAAAGAGCAAGAGGTGTGTGTGTGTTTGTGTGCGTGTGTGTTTGTGTGCGTGTGTGTTTATGTGTGTGTGTGTTCGTGTGTGTGTTCTATGTTTCCAGGCCAATAGCTAGACACCAGAGATATGAATGTCCTGTAGATAGAGGAGACGAAGAGATGGAACCCTCCCCAGCCAAGGACATTTTTTCCCTCATCTTTTGCCAATCCGAATGTTCCCTCCCTCAAAGAGAGACAAGCACTGACCTGTTTTGTCAAATGTAATAATGAGATGAAATGTACATGACATTAACCGTGTGTATGAATATAAACAGTTGTAATAATGTACATGTAACACTAACCTAGACTTCTTAAATTGGCAACACAGCTACAGTGGTTTGTGAATAATAACCTGTGTGTGTGTGTGTGTGTGTGTGTGTGTGTGTGTGTGTGTGTGTGTGTGTGTGTGTGTGTGTGTGTGTGTGTGTGTGTGTGTGTGTGTGTGTGTGTGTGTGTGTGTGTGTGTGTGTGTGTGTGTGTGTGTGTGTGTGTGTGTGTGTAACAGAGATGCCTCAGCAGTACAATTTCTACATTCCTTGTGACAACCAGGGTTTGCCAACAGCCAGTCTAAGGGACAAATTTGGCTCCCCAAGTTTTCGGAGCAACATTTTTTGGGGGGGAGAGACTGTAAAAACACCAGGAAATCAGGTCCAATTGATTTGAATTGATCTCCTCCCAAGTATACCCACGCATAGAGAGAGATAGACATGTGATTGATTTTAATTGATCTCTTCCCAAGTATACCCACGCATAGAGAGATAGACATGTGATTGTATACAAATGTAAGCAAGGTTTGAAATGACTATGTTTTAAACAAACATTATAACTGTTTTGGATTCTTACTGTCAATTTGCAGTCTACAAATGATTTGTTATTATGGTCCAGAAAACAATCGGACCGCGGCTGAATCTAGTTGATGATCCCTGGTGTGGACCCTCCGTCTCACCTCAGTTACAGTTGGGTTTATCATTTAAATTACAGTTGGGTTGGTATGTCATTTAAATTACAGTTGGGTTTATAATTTAAATTACAGTTGGGTTTATAATCTAAATTACAGTTGGGTTTATAATTTAAATTACAGTTGGATTGGTATGTCATTTAAATTACAGTTGGGTTTATAATTTAAATTACAGTTGGGTTTATAATTTAAATTACAGTTGGGTTGGTATGTCATTTAAATTACAGTTGGGTTGGTATGTCATTTAAATTACAGTTTGGTTTATAATTTAAATTACAGTTGGGTTTATAATTTAAATTACAGTTGGGTTTATAATTTAAATTACAGTTGGGTTGGTATGTCATTTAAATTACAGTTGGGTTGGTATGTCATTTAAATTACAGTTTGGTTTATAATTTAAATTACAGTTGGGTTTATAATTTAAATTACAGTTGGGTTGGTATGTCATTTAAGTTACAGTTGGGTTGGTATGTCATTTAAATGACAGTTGGGTTGGTATATCATTTAAATGACAGTTGGGTCGGTATTCTATTTAAATTACAGTTGGGTTGGTATATCATTTAAATTACAGTTGGGTTTATAATTTCAATTACAGTTGGGTTGGTATGTCATTTAAATTACAGTTGGGTTGGTATATCATTTAAATTACAATTTGGTTGGTATGTCATTTAAATTACAGTTTGGTTTATAATTTAAATTACAGTTTGGTTTATAATTTAAATTACAGTTGGGTTTATAATTTAAATTACAGTTGGGTTTATAATTTAAATTACAGTTGGGTTGGTATGTCATTTAAATTACAGTTGGGTTGGTATGTCATTTAAATTACAGTTTGGTTTATAATTTAAATTACAGTTGGGTTTATAATTTAAATTACAGTTGGGTTGGTATGTCATTTAAGTTACAGTTGGGTTGGTATGTCATTTAAATGACAGTTGGGTTGGTATATCATTTAAATGACAGTTGGGTCGGTATTCCATTTAAATTACAGTTGGGTTGGTATATCATTTAAATTACAGTTGGGTTTATAATTTAAATTACAGTTGGGTTGGTATGTCATTTAAATTACATTTGGGTTGGTATATCATTTAAATTACAGTTGGGTCGGTATGTCATTTAAATGACAGTTGGGTTGGTATATCATTTAAATGACAGTTGGGTTTATAATTTAAATTACAGTTGGGTTTATAATTTAAATTACAGTTGGGTTGGTATGTCATTTAAATGACAGTTTGGTTTATAATTTAAATTACAGTTTGGTTTATAATTTAAATTACATTTGGGTTTATAATTTAAATTACAGTTGGGTTGGTATGTCATTTAAATTACAGTTTGGTTTATAATTTAAATTACAGTTTGGTTGATAATTTAAATTACAGTTGGGTTTATAATTTAAATTACAATTTGGTTGGTATGTCATTTAAATTACAGTTTGGTTTATAATTTAAATTACAGTTTGGTTTATAATTTAAATTACAGTTGGGTTTATAATTTAAATTACAGTTGGGTTTATAATTTAAATTACAGTTGGGTTGGTATATCATTTAAATTACAGTTGGGTTTATAATTTAAATTACAGTTGGGTTGGTATGTCATTTAAATTACAGTTGGGTTGGTATGTCATTTAAATTACAGTTGGGTTGGTATGTCATTTAAATTACAGTTGGGTTGGTATGTCATTTAAATGACAGTTGGGTTGGTATATCATTTAAATGACAGTTGGGTTGGTATATCATTTAAATGACAGTTGGGTTGGTATGTAATTTAAATTACAGTTGGGTTGGTATATCATTTAAATGACAGTTGGGTTGGTATATCATTTAAATGACAGTTGGGTTGGTATATCATTTAAATGACAGTTGGGTTGGTATATCATTTAAATGACAGTTGGGTTGGTATGTAATTTAAATGACAGTTGGGTTGGTATATCATTTAAATGACAGTTGGGTTGGTATATCATTTAAATGACAGTTGGGTTGGTATATCATTTAAATGACAGTTGGGTTGGTATATCATTTAAATGACAGTTGGGTTGGTATATCATTTAAATGACAGTTGGGTTGGTATATCATTTAAATGACAGTTGGGTTGGTATATCATTTAAATGACAGTTGGGTTCGTATATCATTTAAATTACAGTTGGGTTGGTATGTCATTTAAATGACAGTTGGAGTTGGTATATCATTTAAATGACAGTTGGGTTGGTATATCATTTAAATGACAGTTGGGTTGGTATATCATTTAAATGACAGTTGGGTTGGTATATCATTTAAATGACAGTTGGGTTGGTATATCATTTAAATGACAGTTGGGTTGGTATATCATTTAAATGACAGTTGGGTTGGTATATCATTTAAATGACAGTTGGGTTGGTATGTAATTTAAATTACAGTTGGGTTGGTATATCATTTAAATGACAGTTGGGTTGGTATGTCATTTAAATGACAGTTGGGTTGGTATATCATTGAAATGACAGTTGGGTTGGTATATCATTTAAATGACAGTTGGGTTGGTATATCATTTAAATGACAGTTGGGTTGGTATATCATTTAAATGACAGTTGGGTTGGTATATCATTTAAATGACAGTTGGGTTGGTATATCATTTAAATGACAGTTGGGTTGGTATATCATTTAAATGACAGTTGGGTTGGTATGTAATTTAAATTACAGTTGGGTTGGTATATCATTTAAATGACAGTTGGGTTGGTATGTCATTTAAATGACAGTTGGGTTGGTATATCATTGAAATGACAGTTGGGTTGGTATATCATTTAAATGACAGTTGGGTTGGTATGTCATTTAAATGACAGTTGGGTTGGTATGTCATTTAAATGACAGTTGGGTTGGCATGTCATTTAAATGACATAGCAGGGAAAGATTTGAAAATTATATCTGACTTCCTGTTGTTTGCAGCTATCTGTTGAATGTGACTGTTGCTGGATTTGATTGTAGTTTGTATTGATACCCCAGAGGAAATCTAAAATAGGGGTTTAGGATTTGATTGTAGTTTGTATTGATACCCCAGAGGAAACAGTTGACCCAGTTGGCTCCTGGGAAACAAATGTCATTCCAACGTCATTAACAGGTTATTCACTTCAATCAATGAATATATTATATTTGATAAAGATATGTTTGACTCTGGTTTAATATGGTTGACTGACACTGTTAAAAATATACAACACCACAATGGAATGTAGATTAGATAGAGGACCAACATGCTCAGAAATATCACATGCTGATACAGAAATATAAAATATAGAAAGAAACCAGCCCCTAATTTTACTACGGATCTATATAATTCTATTTATTCTACTCTGTGACAAGGGAACCACTTGTGCTCTGTTGTGTAATATACAGCAATTCTGCTGTTGTCTTCAACATGTCTGTGCTGTTGATGTGAATTTATGTGTTTCGTTGATTAATTATGTTCCGTTTTTTTCTATTTCAATATTGTACGGCTCTTAGAACAAAGAACAATGTAATTATTTTTGTTACATGGAATGAAAACACTTATTGATGTTGAAATGATCTGGGTTGGTGTATTTTGTTTGTCCGTCTTGTAGGTGCATAGCAGCGAATCGGAAGGACACTACCACACACACGCACATGCACGCACGCACACACACACACACACACGCTCACACACACACACACACACACACACACACACACACACACACACACACACACACACACACACACACACACACACACACACACACACACACACACACACACACACACACACACACACACACACACACACACACAACAACACAACCCAAAGAGTATGAGTCACTGTCTGGTGATGTCAGAGTGACGCTGTAATGTCATCCTCCATGGCGTTCTCATGGTAACCAGGCTGTGGCCAGAACGCGGGTAGACTTATGGACACACACATACATCCGTAGTCTAATGACTAAGGAAATTAATTTTGTCCCTCCTATCTGAAAGCTGTCATTTGGTTAACTGGCCAGTAATAGATAAATCATTGAAAATAATGAAATGAGACAAGGAGAGGAGAAGGTAAATCCCTGTCCAGGATTGTCAGATATGTCACACCAGATCCACTGCAGTATTAGACGTTTATCCAGGTCCCCAGGACGTCAGGAGATGCCTTCAATGTGGTTCACTAAGGGCAACGTGAGTGTCCCGGGGCATCCTGGGGCGTTGTGGACGAGGATAAAAGAAGGGCTTGAATCGTGAGCTACGGCTCCTAGTATTATGGTTTCTATCCCAAGCCTTAACCCTGACCTTAACCAGTCTGAATGAATGCTTAAACTTAACCCTGACCTTAACCAGTCTGAATGAATGCCCTAAACTTAACCCTGACCTTAACCAGTCCGAATTAATGCCCTAAACTTAACCCTGACCTTAACCAGTCCGAATTAATGCCCTAAACTTAACCCTGACCTTAACCAGTCCGAATGAATGCTTAAACTTAACCCTGACCTTAACCAGTCCGAATGAATGCCCTAACCTTAACCCTGACCTTAACCAGTCCGAATTAATGCCCTAAACTTAACCCTGACCTTAACCAGTCCGAATTAATGCCCTAAACTTAACCCTGACCTTAACCAGTCATAATGAATGCCCTAAATTAATGCCCTAAGTTTAGGGCATTCATTCAGACTGGTTAAGGTCAGGGTTAAGGTTAGGCATTCATTCTGACTGGTTAAACCCTGACCTTAACCAGTCAGAATTAAAAACGAAACTTTACAATCAAGTTTTTTCTGTTTGAGCCATATGTCACCTTAAGTCTTAACCAGTTGTTTGGAAAACAACATCGATTATTATATTATATTCGGAAGGCTCATACGACATAAGAGTCATTTCACTCTTTAAAAAATATATATTTATAGACTACTGCAGAGACAATTGCCAGCCAATTTACAGCAGAGAAACATTTTATATTTGTAGGGTATTATTCTTGGCCTCCTCAGAAGTTTGAGTGAGGGAGAAAAAGAGACAGTGAGATTGAGAAGAGAAAGGGAGAGAGGGAGAGGGAGATAGAGAGAGAGAGAAAAGGGGTTGGATGGGAGTTTAGAATGGATTGAAAGAGAGGATAGGAGATTAGAATGGAGAGAGAGAGAGAGAGAGAGGGGATAGGTGATTAGAATGGAGAAAGAGAGAGGATAGGAGATTAGAATGGAGAGAGAGAGAGGATAGGAGATTAGAATGGAGAGCAATAGAGGATAGGAGATTAGAATGGAGAGAAATAGAGGATAGGAGATTAGAATGGAGAGAGAGAGAGGATAGGAGATTAGAATGGAGGGATAGAGAGAAAAAGAGAGGATTCTTGATTGGAATGGAGAGAAAAAGAGAGGATAGGAGATTAGAATCATTGGATAGAGAGAAAAAGAGAGGATAGGAGATTAGAATCATTGGATAGAGAGAAAGAGAGAGAATGGGAGATTAGAATGGATGGATAGAGTGAAAAAGAGAGGATAGGAGATTAGAATGGATGGATAGAGAGAAAAGGAGAGGATAGGAGATTAGAATGGATGGATAGAGAGAAAAAGAGAGAATGGGAGATTAGAATGGATGGATAGAGAGAAAGAGAGAGGATAGGAGATTAGAATGGATGGATAGAGTGAAAAGGAGAGGATAGGAGATTAGAATGGATGGATAGAGAGAAAAAGAGAGAATGGGAGATTAGAATGGATGGATAGAGAGAAAGAGAGAGGACAGGAAATTAGAATGGATGGATAGAGAGAATTAGAATTAGAATAGATGCAGTAGTTGGAGGGTTACCTTGTCTTAATGACTGTGTGTAGGAAAATTTGCTTTCTATCCGTCCCCCAATATGCTTGAGGAGAGTGGAAAATCAAACCAGGAAGTGGCTGCCGCTCTTATAGAAGCCACTTCCAGGTTTGATTTTCCTTGGGGTTTCACCTGCAATATCAGTTCTGTTATTCTCACAGACAATATTTTGACAGTTTTGGAAACTTTAGAGTGTTTCCTATCCTAATCTGTCAATTATATGCATATTCTAGCATCTGGTCCTGAGAAATAGGCCGTTTACATTGGGAACGTTATTTTTCCAAACATAAAAATACTGCCCCCTAGCTTCAAGAGGTTAATGTCCTGTTGGTAGGATATACGTGCTTTCAGTTCGTCCCATTTATTTTCCAGCGATTGAACATTAGCTAACAGTACTGGTGGCAAAGGCAGTTTAGACACTCATAGTCTGATCCTCACAAGGCACCCCGATCTCTTTCTGTGAAATCTCTGTTTCTTTCTCCAGCGAATGTCGGGGTGAGGGCCTGTTTGGGTGTTTGGAGTTTATCCTTTCTGTGTGACTCATTAAAGAAAAAAAAGGAGCACCTATGTGAGAATGTTATTCATTGACTACAGCTCAGCGTTCAACACCATAGTTCCCTCAAAGCTCATCACTACGCTAAGGACCCTGGGACTAAACACCTCCCTCTGCAACTGTATCCTGAACTTCCCGACGGGCTGCCCCTGGTGGTAAGGGTAGGTAACGAACAAATCCACCACATATCAACACAGGGGCTCCTCCTTCTGTAGCTCAGTTGGTAGAGCATGGCGCTTGTAATGCCAGGGTAGTGGGTTCGATTCCCGGGACCACCCATACGTAGAATGTATGCACACATGACTGTAAGTCGCTTTGGATAAAAGCGTCTGCTAAATGGCATATATTATTATTATTATAACATCATCATTAAGTTTGCCGATGACACCACACCAATGGGTAGGCCTGATCACCGACAACAATGACACAGCCTGTAGGGAGGAGGTCAGAGACCTGGCCATGTGGTGCCAGGACAACAACCTCTCCCTGTAGTGCTGTAGTGGAGCAGCTTGAGAGCTTCAAGTTCCTTGGTGTCCACATCACCAACAAACTAATGTTGTGACGTTGTATTAGTTAATATGACGACTGTTGCTCATCAAATTATTAAACGTTTCTAATTGTGTGATTAACTGAATCATGCAATTATTAACTCATTAGCCTGGGGCATCATGGGAAAATACGTTTTTATTGAGTTTCTATTTCCCAAATTAACTCTAAGAATATCAGAATCTCGATTTTACAACAGCCGCTAATTAATCAGTTACCTCTAACAATCTCGTTCTGAACATCGTATAATCTGGGAATCTGCACGGACCCGGGTCTCACCAATGAGTTCATACCACACCAATCTTAGTTGAGTATTTATTTACTAGAAAGCTAAAATGATGATAAAAGATACACATACACAAAAACACATTCTAGGCTATTGATTAGAACTTAGTATAACGGGCCAACACACTATGGCGCGTGTTACCCAAAATGGGGATTTAAAATATACATTTGGGTGAATTTGTCAGCTATGCTTATTCTAACCCTAGCCTTGCCCCAAACTGCAGCTCTTATGGGTCAGAATGTAATTATGTAATTACGTGGGGAAGGTCTCTGTGGATTCTCCGCGTGGACCGCCCAGGCTGATCAATGACACACTTCTCCGGCGCACTTCTCTGGTCGTCCTCACGATGTCAGTGTTGTTTTGGTTTAGGAGTCTGTTCCCTTGCCCTTGTTCTGGAAGGGCTCTTCTGAGGACAGACAGCTCTGTAGCTCAGAGCTCACAGCGTAGGAATGAAACAGTGTAGATACCACGATTCGATGGGAAATGGAGGCTAGGTGGTTCGACTTGAATTCACCCGCTTATACACAGCTACTCATCCGTAGCTTGGGTAGAAAAATATTTATTTGTCTTCAAACTTGCGTTGGTTTTTGGGTTCGTTGACATTTTAGACCTCGGCTGCAGCTTGGGTCACGTAGTCTCATCTGTAAATTCTTCACACGCAGGTTTTATACCCTCGGGTCAGAAGTGGGCGTAACCGATTTTAGGGCAATTTCTGGGCGTACCAAGTTAAGAGCAAGGTCTAGGTTTTACTCAAATCAAATTTTAGACAACTAACTTCACATTTCATCTTTACCAAAACATTCCCTTTGATTTGGACATTTTCCACACAACGTACAATGTATAAACATCAAACATATACTAGGAAAACTCTTCACGTTACAATGTTTTAGTAATAACGTCATCTATTAACCTTTACTAACAAAACAAAAATGACGTACATTTTCATATTCCATCTAGCGTCATGACCGATTGCATTCCAGAGAGAATACTACAGATATCAAGAAAGCAAAGTCAGTTAATTATTTACAAGTTTATCCAACACTTTTGATTAACAGGTCAAAATATAAATTGGCCTATAACAGTTATGATCAGTTTGATCTTTAAATAAAGAATGAACCGTGGACCCCTTCCAAGCAATGGGAACCTCCCCAGAAAGGAGAGACAGGTAAAACGTTTGAAGATAGGCTTTGCGATTGTCACGTGTGCTCCCTCTCCAGCCTCTAGGTCACCAGGCTGCTCATTATGGCGCACACCTGTCACCATAGTTACGGGTACCGGCGCGACATCAGACTCACCTGGACTTTCATCACTTCCCTTATTACCTTCCCTATATATATCACTCTCTTTGGTTCCTTCCCTATATATATCACTCCCTTTGGTTCCTTCCCTATATATATCACTCCCTTTGGTTCCTTCCCTATATATATCACTCTCTTTGGTTTCTTCCCTATATATATATCACTCTCTTTGGTTCCTTCCCTAGGGATTATTTCTTCTGTTTCAGTTTCATGTCTGTGCGTTGTTCGTGTTTCTAGTTTTGTATTATGTTGTGTTAATTTATTAAAACACTCACTCCCTGAACTTGCTTCCTGACTCTCAGCACACATCGTTATGGCGATGATAAGGGGCAGCATACTTAAAGAAGAATGGGATGTAAACCATCTGACCCAAATGTTTTTTTGAGGTCAAATTTAAGGAGCTCCTCCACCTCAGAGACTGCCTGCAGGGAGAAACTTTGTAGCAAGGCAGAGGGAACCAGGGGGTGGGCAGTGGTGGTCAATGAGGCATGACTGAGTCAAATAGGAATCCTGACTTAATGAAGTGGTGATTAAAGAGCTCAGCCATGTGCTTCTTGTCAGTAAAAAAACATTATTAACATTAATGGAATGGGCAGCTGTGAAGAGGAGGATTTATTCTGTTTTCCAGAGCGTCTTGGAGTAAGACCCACAGAGAGAGAACTGCGCCTTATTAAAGCAACAAACTTTGGCCTTCCGGGTAGCCTGAGCCCACTTATTTCTCCTTTGCCTGAACAAGAGCCCGTCAGCCTGAGTATGCATGTGCCGAGCTTTTTAAAAACTTTTTCTGCCAATGATATGCATATCTTATCTTCTGGGGATGAGTAGCAGGCAGTTGAATTTGGGCATGCATTTCATTCGGAAGTGAAAATACTGCCCCCTGTCACCAAAATACTGCCCCCTGTCACCAAAATACTGCCCCCTGTCACCAAAATACTGCCCCCTGTCACCAAGAAGTTATTAAAGGTCCCCAAAGCACACACATCCCTGGGATGTTGTCTCCACCTTTTGCCCTTCATGCTTTTGTCTGTGCCTAACAATGTTTGTACCGTGCGTGTACTGCTACCTTGTTGTGTACTACTTCCATGTTGTGTTGTTAGGTGTCTTAGGTGTCTCTTTATGTAGTGTTGTGGTGTCTCTCTTGTCGTCATGTGCGTTTCGTCCTACATTTATCCTTTGCCAAGATATTCCATCCACCTGACAGGTGTGGCATAACAAGAAGCCGATTAAACAGCATGATCATTACACAGTTGCACCTTGTGCTGGGGCCACAACACAACGACACAGAGCGAGCGTTCAAATGTCATGTTGACCGCAGGAATGAGCCAATCAGAGAGAATTGAATGTACATTTTTCTACCATCAGCCACCTCCAACGTTGTTTTAGAGAATTTGTCAGTACGTCCTACTGGCCTCACAACCACAGACCATGTGTAATCTTAGCCGTTATTTATCCGGACCCATTAACCCATCAATCTTCGTGAAGAGAATTCAAAGCCCTTTCCATCTAATTATAGTTCAAGATTATTTCAGCACAACTGTCACGCCCTGGCCTTAGTATTTTGTGTTTTCTTTATTATTTTGGTCAGGCCAGGGTGTGACATGGGTATTTATGTTGTGTGTTGTGTCTAGGGGTTTTTGTAGGTTATGGGATTGTTGTTTAGTATAGTAGTCTAGGTAAGTCTATAGTTGCCTAGAATGGTTCTCAATCAGAGGCAGGTGTTTATCGTTGTCTCTGATTGGGAACCATATTTAGGCAGCCATATTCTTTGGTTGTGTTGTGGGTGATTGTTCCTGTCTCTGTGTTTGGGGGGCTGTTTCGGTTTTTCACGTTGATTGTTTTTGTATATTGTTCGTGGTTTCATCTTTAGTAAAGATATTTACAAATAACCACGCTGCATTTTGGTCCTCCTCTCTTTCAACGGAAGAAAACCTTAACAACTAATCCCATGTGTACCGTATGTGCTGCATTCCCACTGCTATCCGGGCGTATCTGGGTGTTTGTTGGCCAGTTTCGTTCTCAGAAGATGTGGTGGAGGACAAGACCAAATACACTGAAATCACCTCTAACTGCCAATGTTTTTTTGGCCTACCAATCTTTACAAGATCCCTCGAATCTGTACACCCATCCAGGTGTGTATTTATGTCTGTCAATGCACACACCCGTTTGATTGTATCTACAAACACAACCTCAGTCCCTATGGTGTGTATTTGTGGGAAAGTAGGTGAGATGTCAGTGGGAGGCAATGTGCGTGTGTGTGCGAGAGAGAGAGAGAGAGAGAGAGAGAGAGAGAGAGAGAGAGAGAGAGAGAGAGAGAGAGAGAGAGAGAGAGAGAGACATAAATATATATATATATATAGAGAGAGAGATACAGAGAAAGGGCTTTGGGCTAAACAGCCAGACAACAGCAGCATGCTCAGGACAGCATGTGGCCTGTTAACTGAAATAACTATTAGACACACACACACTCCTCCATCCCCTCACCACCCCCTCCTCCACCTCACCACCCTCTCCAAACCCTCAATACCCCCCCACCACCCCCTTAGGAGTGTGGTATCATTAGCACGTCGAATAGAGGATAGTTCCACATACCTGATACAGGAACAGAGGAGAGTTCCACATACCTGATACAGGAACAGAGGAGAGTTCCACATACCTGATACAGGAACAGAGGAGAGTTCTACATACCTGATACAGGAACAGAGGAGAGTTCCACATACCTGATACAGGAACAGAGGAGAGTTCCACATACCTGATACAGGAACAGAGGAGGGTTCCACATACCTGATACAGGAACAGAGGAGAGTTCCACATACCTGATACAGGAACAGAGGAGAGTTCCACATACCTGATACAGGAACAGAGGAGAGTTCCACATACCTGATACAGGAACAGAGGAGAGTTCCACATACCTGATACAGGAACAGAGGAGAGTTCCACATACCTGATACAGGAACAGAGAGTTGGGATATATTATATTATTTATATCATAAACATTGAGTGCCTAAATACAAGCCATAAACTATGAGCATGGAGGATGTTGTGAAATAATTATCTTCGACAGTTGAAGGACAGACACAGTATCATATGTAGGACACAGGGAAACTTTACTTGATGTAATATGGCAACAGACACTTTGTTTGTGGAAGTGTATCTGTGTAACAGGAAATCATTCAAGAATGTGAAACACTTAGATTGAATAGGTGACATGAGTGCAAGTCATCTCTGAAGAAAACACCTGACAATAGTAATATCTCACGCAGTCGTCTCCACAACCCATTAAAGTTTTTTTTTAAAGACGACCATAATGTTTTTCAATCTCTGCGTTTCCAATCATGCTTTCCTATATAGTGCACTACTTTAGACCAGAGCCCTATTCCCTATATAGTGCACTACTTTAGACCAGAGCCCTATTCCCTATATAGTGCACTACTTTAGACCAGAGCCCTATTCCCTATATAGTGCACTACTTCAGACCAGAGCCCTATTCCCTATATAGTGCACTACTTCATACCAGAGCCCTATTCCCCCTATAGTGCACTACTTCATACCAGAGCCCTATTCCCTATATAGTGCACTTTCATACCAGAGCCCTATTCCCTATATAGTGCAGTATTTCATACCAGAGCCCTATTCCCTATTTGCACTACCATACCAGAGCCCTATTCCCTATATAGTGCACTACTTCATACCAGAGCCCTATTCCCTATATAGTGCACTATTTCATACCAGAGCCCTATTCCCTATATAGTGCACTATTTCATACCAGAGCCCTATTCCCTATATAGTGCACTACTTCATACCAGAGCCCTATTCCCTATATAGTGCACTACTTCATACCAGAGCCCTATTCCCTATATAGTGCACTACTTCATACCAGAGCCCTATTCCCTATATAGTGCACTACTTCATACCAGAGCCCTATTCCCTATATAGTGCACTACTTCATACCAGAGCCCGATAGCTAGTACATAAAGTAGTCATACCCCTTGACTAATTGTACATTTTGTTTTACAACCTGAATTTTAAAAAAAAATCTCTCACCTCCGTTTTTTGAAATCTTTGCTCCTGAGTCAGTACATGTTAGAATCACCTTTGGCAATGATTACAGTTGTGAGATTTTTCTGGGTAAGTATCTATGAGCTTTGCACACCTAGAATGTACAATATTTGCCAACTATTCTTTTCAAAAGATGATCAGTACAAGACAACCATTTTCAGGTCTTGCCATAGATTTTGAGCAGATTTGAAATCAAAACTGTAACTCAGCCACTCAGAAACATTCATTGTCCTCTTGGTAAGCAATGTTACGGAAATGAATGACGCTAGTCACCCAAACCTTTACAGACAATGCAGAGTTCTTATATAGCTGACACTAAAAATGTTTAGTCAAGGCTGGTTCCACCCCTCCCATGCTGATCGGGGTGCATCACAAGCCATCCTGAGTGCATCCTGTGGTCATCTGCACCCGGTGTTTCAACCTGGCTCAGTTTCCCAGATGTCGGGATGGTGTTGAGAAAACTGATTATGTTCTACTCCTCCAGGCTGTCTCTATCCCGGTTACACACCGCCACATCTTATCTTTTGGAAAGCAGTCTTTAGGTTTTATTTTCAAGTCAACCGTCAGCTAAAGCCCTAGAGGCTAGACTCAACCCGCAGACACAGATGAGAGTACTCATCAAAGCTAATCAATGCATAAACAGTATTATAACATCATCTTGTAATTTTGCTCTCACAACAACTCCAGTGTAGATTTGGCCTTGTGTTTTAAAAATGTTATTGTCCTGCTGAAAGGTGAATTCAAGTGAGTTCAAAAACAGAATGCATGTTTTGGAATATTTTTATTCTGTCTATTAGGTTAGTATTGTGCAGTAACTACATTGTAGTTGATCCATCCTCAGTTTTCTCCTTTCACAGCCATTCAACTTTGTAACTGTTTTAAAGTCACCATTGGCCTCATCTACCAATAGGTGCCCTCCTTTGTGATGCATTGGAAAACCTCCCTGGAGTTTCTGGTTGAATAAAGTGTTTGAAATTCACTTCTCGACTGAAGGACCTTTCCGATAATTGTATGTGTGGGGTACAGAGATTCAGAAATCATGTTAAACACACAGAGTGCAACTTATTGTGTAACTTGTTAAGCACATTTTACTCCTGAATTGATTTAGGCTTACCATCACAAAGGGGTTGAATACTTATCAACTCAAGACATTTCAGCTTTTCATTTTGATTTAATTTGTGAACATTTTGGAAAAACATAATTCCACTTTGACATTATTGTTGTGTGTAGGCCAGTGACAAGAAATGTAAATTGTATCCGTCTGTAACACAACAACATGTGGACAAAGGGGGTTGAATACTTTCTTGTTGTCACCTGTGTCTAGTTTAGGGTAATCAGAGGGGTATTTAATCTCGCCCTACTCTCTAGGTTTTGTCTGTCTTGTTGTCACCTGTGTCTAGTTTAGGGTAATCAGAGGGGTATTTAATCTCGCCCTACTCTCTAGGTTTTGTCTGTCTTGTTGTCACCTGTGTCTAGTTTAGGGTAATCAGAGGGGTATTTAATCTCGCCCTACTCTCTAGGTTTTGTCTGTCTTGTTGTCACCTGTGTCTAGTTTAGGGTAATCAGAGAGGGTATTTAATCTCGCCCTACTCTCTAGGTTTTGTCTGTCTTGTTGTCACCTGTGTCTAGTTTAGGGTAATCAGAGAGGGGTATTTAATCTCGCCCTACTCTCTAGGTTTTGTCTGTCTTGTTGTCACCTGTGTCTAGTTTAGGGTAATCAGAGAGGGGTATTTAATCTCGCCCTACTCTCTAGGTTTTGTCTGTCTTGTTGTCACCTGTGTCTAGTTTAGGGTAATCAGAGAGGGGTATTTAATCTCGCCCTACTCTCTAGGTTTTGTCTGTCTTGTTGTCACCTGTGTCTAGTTTAGGTTAGTCAGTGGGGTATTTAATCTCGCCCTACTGTAGAACTGTAAAGAATTCTGAAGAACTGTAAAGAATTCTGAAGAACGGTAAAGAATTCTGAAGAACGGTAAAGAATTCTGAAGAACTGTAAAGAATTCTGAAGAACTGTAAAGAATTCTGAAGAACGGTAAAGAATTCTGAAGAACGGTAAAGAATTCTGAAGAACTGTAAAGAATTCTGAAGAACGGTAAAGAATTCTGAAGAACTGTAAAGAATTCTGAAGAACTGTAAAGAATTCTGAAGAACGGTAAAGGATTCTGAAGAACTGTAAAGGATTCTGAAGAACTGTAAAGAATCCTGAAGAACTGTAAAGAATTCTGAAGAACTGTAAAGAATTCTGAAGAACGGTAAAGAATTCTGAAGAACGCTAAAGAATTCTGAAGAACGGTAAAAATTCTGAAGAACTGTAAAGAATTCTGAAGTACTGTAAAGAATAAGAACGGTAAAGAATCCTGAAGAACGGTAAAGAATTCTGAAGTACTGTAAAGAATAAGAACGGTAAAGAATCCTGAAGAACGGTAAAGAATTCTGAAGAACGGTAAAGAATTCTGAAGAACGGTAAAGAATTCTGAAGAACGGTAAAGAATTCTGAAGAACGGTAAAGAATAAGAACGGTAAAGAATCCTGAAGAACGGTAAAGAATCCTGAAGAACGGTAAAGAATTCTGAAGAACGGTAAAGAATTCTGAAGAACGGTAAAGAATTCTGAAGAACTGTAAAGAATTCTGAAGAACTGTAAAGAATTCTGAAGAACTGTAAAGAATCCTGAAGAACGGTAAAGAATTCTGAAGAACGGTAAAGAATTCTGAAGAACTGTAAAGAATCCTGAAGAACGGTAAAGAATTCTGAAGAACGGTAAAGAATTCTGAAGAACGGTAAAGAATTCTGAAGAACTGTAAAGAATTCTGAAGAACGGTAAATAATTCTGAAGAACGGTAAAGAATTCTGAAGAACGGTAAAGAATTCTGAAGAACTGTAAAGAATTCTGAAGAACTGTAAAGAATTCTGAAGAACGGTAAAGAATTCTGAAGAACTGTAAAGGATTCTGAAGAACTGTAAAGAATCTGAAGAACGGTAAAGAATTCTGAAGAACGGTAAAGAATTCTGAAGAACGGTAAAGAATTCTGAAGAACGGTAAAGAATTCTGAAGAACGGTAAAGAATTCTGAAGTACTGTAAAGAATAAGAACGGTAAAGAATCCTGAAGAACGATAAAGAATTCTGAAGAACGGTAAAGAATTCTGAAGAACGGTAAAGAATTCTGAAGAACTGTAAAGAATAAGAACGGTAAAGAATCCTGAAGAACGGTAAAGAATTCTGAAGAACGGTAAAGAATTCTGAAGAACGGTAAAGAATTCTGAAGAACTGTAAAGAATTCTGAAGAACTGTAAAGAATTCTGAAGAACGGTAAAGAATTCTGAAGAACGGTAAAGAATTCTGAAGTACTGTAAAGAATAAGAACGGTAAAGAATCCTGAAGAACGGTAAAGAATTCTGAAGAACGGTAAAGAATTCTGAAGAACGGTAAAGAATTCTGAAGAACTGTAAAGAATTCTGAAGAACTGTAAAGAATTCTGAAGAACGGTAAAGAATTCTGAAGAACGGTAAAGAATTCTGAAGAACTGTAAAGAATTCTGAAGAACGGTAAAGAATTCTGAAGAACTGTAAAGAATTCTGAAGAACTGTAAAGAATTCTGAAGAACGGTAAAGGATTCTGAAGAACTGTAAAGGATTCTGAAGAACTGTAAAGAATCCTGAAGAACTGTAAAGAATTCTGAAGAACTGTAAAGAATTCTGAAGAACGGTAAAGAATTCTGAAGAACGCTAAAGAATTCTGAAGAACGGTAAAGAATTCTGAAGAACTGTAAAGAATTCTGAAGTACTGTAAAGAATAAGAACGGTAAAGAATCCTGAAGAACGGTAAAGAATTCTGAAGTACTGTAAAGAATAAGAACGGTAAAGAATCCTGAAGAACGGTAAAGAATTCTGAAGAACGGTAAAGAATTCTGAAGAACGGTAAAGAATTCTGAAGAACGGTAAAGAATTCTGAAGAACGCTAAAGAATTCTGAAGAACGCTAAAGAATTCTGAAGAACGGTAAAGAATTCTGAAGAACTGTAAAGAATTCTGAAGTACTGTAAAGAATAAGAACGGTAAAGAATCCTGAAGAACGGTAAAGAATTCTGAAGTACTGTAAAGAATAAGAACGGTAAAGAATTCTGAAGAACGGTAAAGAATTCTGAAGAACGGTAAAGAATTCTGAAGAACGGTAAAGAATTCTGAAGAACTGTAAAGAATTCTGAAGAACGGTAAAGAATAAGAACGGTAAAGAATCCTGAAGAACGGTAAAGAATCCTGAAGAACGGTAAAGAATTCTGAAGAACGGTAAAGAATTCTGAAGAACGGTAAAGAATTCTGAAGAACTGTAAAGAATTCTGAAGAACTGTAAAGAATTCTGAAGAACTGTAAAGAATCCTGAAGAACGAAAGAATTCTGAAGAACGGTAAAGAATTCTGAAGAACTGTAAAGAATCTGAAGAACGGTAAAGAATTCTGAAGAACGGTAAAGAATTCTGAAGAACGGTAAAGAATTCTGAAGAACTGTAAAGAATTCTGAAGAACGGTAAATAATTCTGAAGAACGGTAAAGAATTCTGAAGAACGGTAAAGAATTCTGAAGAACTGTAAAGAATTCTGAAGAACTGTAAAGAATTCTGAAGAACGGTAAAGAATTCTGAAGAACTGTAAAGGATTCTGAAGAACTGTAAAGAATCCTGAAGAACGGTAAAGAATTCTGAAGAACGGTAAAGAATTCTGAAGAACGGTAAAGAATTCTGAAGAACGGTAAAGAATTCTGAAGAACGGTAAAGAATTCTGAAGAACTGTAAAGAATAAGAACGTAAAGAATCCTGAAGAACGATAAAGAATTCTGAAGAACGGTAAAGAATTCTGAAGAACGGTAAAGAATTCTGAAGAACTGTAAAGAATAAGAACGGTAAAGAATCCTGAAGAACGGTAAAGAATTCTGAAGAACGGTAAAGAATTCTGAAGAACGGTAAAGAATTCTGAAGAACTGTAAAGAATTCTGAAGAACTGTAAAGAATTCTGAAGAACGGTAAAGAATTCTGAAGAACGGTAAAGAATTCTGAAGTACTGTAAAGAATAAGAACGGTAAAGAATCCTGAAGAACGGTAAAGAATTCTGAAGAACGGTAAAGAATTCTGAAGAACGGTAAAGAATTCTGAAGAACTGTAAAGAATTCTGAAGAACTGTAAAGAATTCTGAAGAACGGTAAAGAATTCTGAAGAACGGTAAAGAATTCTGAAGAACTGTAAAGAATTCTGAAGAACGGTAAAGAATTCTGAAGAACTGTAAAGAATTCTGAAGAACTGTAAAGAATTCTGAAGAACGGTAAAGGATTCTGAAGAACTGTAAAGGATTCTGAAGAACTGTAAAGAATCCTGAAGAACTGTAAAGAATTCTGAAGAACTGTAAAGAATTCTGAAGAACGGTAAAGAATTCTGAAGAACGCTAAAGAATTCTGAAGAACGGTAAAGAATTCTGAAGAACTGTAAAGAATTCTGAAGTACTGTAAAGAATAAGAACGGTAAAGAATCCTGAAGAACGGTAAAGAATTCTGAAGTACTGTAAAGAATAAGAACGGTAAAGAATCCTGAAGAACGGTAAAGAATTCTGAAGAACGGTAAAGAATTCTGAAGAACGGTAAAGAATTCTGAAGAACGGTAAAGAATTCTGAAGAACGGTAAAGAATAAGAACGGTAAAGAATCCTGAAGAACGGTAAAGAATCCTGAAGAACGGTAAAGAATTCTGAAGAACGGTAAAGAATTCTGAAGAACGGTAAAGAATTCTGAAGAACTGTAAAGAATTCTGAAGAACTGTAAAGAATTCTGAAGAACTGTAAAGAATCTGAAGAACGGTAAAGAATTCTGAAGAACGGTAAAGAATTCTGAAGAACTGTAAAGAATCCTGAAGAACGGTAAAGAATTCTGAAGAACGGTAAAGAATTCTGAAGAACGGTAAAGAATTCTGAAGAACTGTAAAGAATTCTGAAGAACGGTAAATAATTCTGAAGAACGGTAAAGAATTCTGAAGAACGGTAAAGAATTCTGAAGAACTGTAAAGAATTCTGAAGAACTGTAAAGAATTCTGAAGAACGGTAAAGAATTCTGAAGAACTGTAAAGGATTCTGAAGAACTGTAAAGAATCTGAAGAACGGTAAAGAATTCTGAAGAACGGTAAAGAATTCTGAAGAACGGTAAAGAATTCTGAAGAACGGTAAAGAATTCTGAAGAACGGTAAAGAATTCTGAAACTGTAAAGAATAAGAACGGTAAAGAATCCTGAAGAACGATAAAGAATTCTGAAGAACGGTAAAGAATTCTGAAGAACGGTAAAGAATTCTGAAGAACTGTAAAGAATAAGAACGGTAAAGAATCCTGAAGAACGGTAAAGAATTCTGAAGAACGGTAAAGAATTCTGAAGAACGGTAAAGAATTCTGAAGAACTGTAAAGAATTCTGAAGAACTGTAAAGAATTCTGAAGAACGGTAAAGAATTCTGAAGAACTGTAAAGAATTCTGAAGTACTGTAAAGAATAAGAACGGTAAAGAATCCTGAAGAACGGTAAAGAATTCTGAAGAACGGTAAAGAATTCTGAAGAACGGTAAAGAATTCTGAAGAACTGTAAAGAATTCTGAAGAACTGTAAAGAATTCTGAAGAACGGTAAAGAATTCTGAAGAACGGTAAAGAATTCTGAAGAACTGTAAAGAATTCTGAAGAACGGTAAAGAATTCTGAAGAACTGTAAAGAATTCTGAAGAACTGTAAAGAATTCTGAAGAACTGTAAAGAATTCTGAAGAACGGTAAAGAATTCTGAAGAACTGTAAAGAATTCTGAAGAACTGTAAAGAATTCTGAAGAACGGTAAATAATTCTGAAGAACGGTAAAGAATTCTGAAGTACTGTAAAGAATAAGAACGGTAAAGAATCCTGAAGAACGGTAAAGAATTCTGAAGTACTGTAAAGAATAAGAACGGTAAAGAATCCTGAAGAACGGTAAAGAATTCTGAAGAACGGTAAAGAATTCTGAAGAACGGTAAAGAATTCTGAAGAACGGTAAAGAATTCTGAAGAACGGTAAAGAATAAGAACGGTAAAGAATCCTGAAGAACGGTAAAGAATCTGAAGAACGGTAAAGAATTCTGAAGAACGGTAAAGAATTCTGAAGAACGGTAAAGAATTCTGAAGAACTGTAAAGAATTCTGAAGAACGGTAAAGAATTCTGAAGAACTGTAAAGAATCCTGAAGAACGGTAAAGAATTCTGAAGAACGGTAAAGAATTCTGAAGAACGGTAAAGAATTCTGAAGAACTGTAAAGAATTCTGAAGAACGGTAAAGAATTCTGAAGAACGGTAAAGAATTCTGAAGTACTGTAAAGAATTCTGAAGAACGGTAAAGAATAAGAACGGTAAAGAATTCTGAAGAACGGTAAAGAATAAGAACTGTAAAGAATTCTGAAGAATGGTAAAGAATAAGAACTGTAAAGAATTCTGAAGAATGGTAAAGAATAAGAACTGTAAAGAATTCTGAAGAACGGTAAAGAATAAGAACTGTAAAGAATTCTGAAGAATGGTAAAGAATAAGAACTGTAAAGAATTCTGAAGAATGGTAAAGAATAAGAACTGTAAAGAATTCTGAAGAACGGTAAAGAATAAGAACTGTAAAGAATTCTGAAGAACGGTAAAGAATAAGAACTGTAAAGAATTCTGAAGAACGGTAAAGAATTCTGAAGAACTGTAAAGAATTCTGAAGAACTGTAAAGAATAAGAACTGTAAAGAATTCTGAATAATGGTAAAGGATAAGAACTGTAAAGAATTCTGAAGAACGGTAAAGAATAAGAACTGTAAAGAATTCTGAAGAACTGTAAAGAATAAGAACTGTAAAGAATTCTGAAGAACTGTAAAGAATAAGAACTGTAAAGAATTCTGAATAATGGTAAAGGATAAGAACTGTAAAGAATTCTGAAGAACTGTAAAGAATAAGAACTGTAAAGAATTCTGAAGAACTGTAAAGAATAAGAACTGTAAAGAATTCTGAATAATGGTAAAGGATAAGAACTGTAAAGAATTCTGAAGAACGGTAAAGAATTCTGAAGAACTGTAAAGAATTCTGAAGAACTGTAAAGAATTCTGAAGAACTGTAAAGAATTCTGAAGAACGGTAAAGAATTCTGAAGAACTGTAAAGAATTCTGAAGAACTGTAAAGAATTCTGAAGAACGGTAAAGAATTCTGAAGAACTGTAAAGAATTCTGAAGAACTGTAAAGAATTCTGAAGAACTGTAAAGAATAAGAACTGTAAAGAATTCTGAAGAACGGTAAAGAATAAGAACTGTAAAGAATTCTGAAGAATGGTAAAGAATAAGAACTGTAAAGAATTCTGAAGAACGGTAAAGAATTCTGAAGAACTGTAAAGAATTCTGAAGAACGGTAAAGAATTTTGAAGAACTGTAAAGAATTCTGAAGAACTGTAAAGAATTCTGAAGAACTGTAAAGAATTCTGAAGAACGGTAAAGAATTCTGAAGAACTGTAAAGAATTCTGAAGAACTGTAAAGAATTCTGAAGAACGGTAAAGAATTCTGAAGAACGGTAAAGAATTCTGAAGAACTGTAAAGAATTCTGAAGAACTGTAAAGAATTCTGAAGAACTGTAAAGAATTCTGAAGAACTGTAAAGAATTCTGAAGAACGGTAAAGAATTCTGAAGAACTGTAAAGAATTCTGAAGAACGGTAAAGAATTCTGAAGAACGGTAAAGAATTCTGAAGAACTGTAAAGAATAAGAACGGTAAAGAATTCTGAAGAACGTAAAGAATTCTGAAGAACTGTAAAGAATTCTGAAGAACGGTAAAGAATAAGAACGGTAAAGAATTCTGAAGAACGGTAAAGAATTCTGAAGAACTGTAAAGAATTCTGAAGAACTGTAAAGAATTCTGAAGAATGGTAAAGAATAAGAACGGTAAAGAATTCTGAAGAACGGTAAAGAATTCTGAAGAACTGTAAAGGATTCTGAAGAACTGTAAAGAATCCTGAAGAACGGTAAAGAATTCTGAAGAATGGTAAAGAATTCTGAAGAACGGTAAAGAATTCTGAAGTACTGTAAAGAATTCTGAAGAACTGTAAAGAATTCTGAAGAACTGTAAAGAATTCTGAAGAACGGTAAAGAATTCTGAAGAACTGTAAAGAATTCTGAAGAACTGTAAAGAATAAGAACGGTAAAGAATAAGAACGGTAAAGAATTCTGAAGAACGGTAAAGAATAAGAACTGTAAAGAATAAGAACTGTAAAGAATAAGAACTGTAAAGAATAAGAACTGTAAAGAATAAGAACTGTAAAGAATAAGAACTGTAAAGAATAAGAACTGTAAAGAATAAGAACGGTAAAGAATTCTGAAGAACGGTAAAGAATAAGAACGGTAAAGAATTCTGAAGAACGGTAAAGAATAAGAACTGTAAAGAATAAGAACTGTAAAGAATAAGAACGGTAAAGAATTCTGAAGAACGGTAAAGAATAAGAACGGTAAAGAATTCTGAAGAATGGTAAAGAATAAGAACGGTAAAGAATTCTGAAGAATGGTAAAGAATGAGAACGGTAAAGAATAAGAACGGTAAAGAATTCTGAAGAACGGTAAAGAATTCTGAAGAACGGTAAAGAATAAGAACGGTAAAGAATTCTGAAGAACTGTAAAGAATTCTGAAGAACTGTAAAGAATTCTGAAGAACTGTAAAGAATTCTGAAGAACGGTAAAGAATTCTGAAGAACTGTAAAGAATTCTGAAGAACGGTAAAGAATTCTGAAGAACGGTAAAGAATTCTGAAGAACGGTAAAGAATTCTGAAGAAATGTAAAGAATTCTGAAGAACTGTAAAGATAAAACGGTAAAGAATTCTGAAGAACGGTAAAGAATTCTGAAGAACTGTAAAGAATAAGAACTGAAAGAATTCTGAAGAACTGTAAAGAATTCTGAAGAACTAAAGAATAAGAACGGTAAAGAATTCTGAAGAACGGTAAAGAATTCTGAAGAACGGTAAAGAATTCTGAAGAACTGTAAAGAATTCTGAAGAACTGTAAAGAATTCTGAAGAACGGTAAAGAATTCTGAAGAACGGTAAAGAATTCTGAAGAACTGTAAAGAATTCTGAAGAACTGTAAAGAATTCTGAAGAACTGTAAAGAATTCTGAAGAACTGTAAAGAATTCTGAAGAACGGTAAAGAATTCTGAAGAACTGTAAAGAATTCTGAAGAACGGTAAAGAATTCTGAAGAACGGTAAAGAATTCTGAAGAACTGTAAAGAATAAGAACGGTAAAGAATTCTGAAGAACGGTAAAGAATTCTGAAGAACTGTAAAGAATTCTGAAGAACGGTAAAGAATAAGAACGGTAAAGAATTCTGAAGAACGGTAAAGAATTCTGAAGAACTGTAAAGAATTCTGAAGAACTGTAAAGAATTCTGAAGAATGGTAAAGAATAAGAACGGTAAAGAATTCTGAAGAACGGTAAAGAATTCTGAAGAACTGTAAAGGATTCTGAAGAACTGTAAAGAATCCTGAAGAACGGTAAAGAATTCTGAAGAATGGTAAAGAATTCTGAAGAACGGTAAAGAATTCTGAAGTACTGTAAAGAATTCTGAAGAACTGTAAAGAATTCTGAAGAACTGTAAAGAATTCTGAAGAACGGTAAAGAATTCTGAAGAACTGTAAAGAATTCTGAAGAACTGTAAAGAATAAGAACGGTAAAGAATAAGAACGGTAAAGAATTCTGAAGAACGGTAAAGAATAAGAACTGTAAAGAATAAGAACTGTAAAGAATAAGAACTGTAAAGAATAAGAACTGTAAAGAATAAGAACTGTAAAGAATAAGAACTGTAAAGAATAAGAACGGTAAAGAATTCTGAAGAACGGTAAAGAATAAGAACGGTAAAGAATTCTGAAGAACGGTAAAGAATAAGAACTGTAAAGAATAAGAACTGTAAAGAATAAGAACGGTAAAGAATTCTGAAGAACGGTAAAGAATAAGAACGGTAAAGAATTCTGAAGAATGGTAAAGAATAAGAACGGTAAAGAATTCTGAAGAATGGTAAAGAATGAGAACGGTAAAGAATAAGAACGGTAAAGAATTCTGAAGAACTGTAAAGAATTCTGAAGAACGGTAAAGAATAAGAACTGGTAAAGAATTCTGAAGAATGGTAAAGAATAAGAACTGTAAAGAATTCTGAAGAACTGTAAAGAATTCTGAAGAACGGTAAAGAATTCTGAAGAACTGTAAAGAATAAGAACGGTAAAGAATTCTGAAGAACTGTAAAGAATTCTGAAGAACGGTAAAGAATTCTGAAGAACTGTAAAGAATTCTGAAGAACTGTAAAGATAAAACGAATTCTGAAGAACGGTAAAGAATTCTGAAGAACTGTAAAGAATAAGAACTGTAAAGAAGAAGAACGTAAAGAATTCTGAAGAACTGTAAAGAATAAGAACGGTAAAGAATTCTGAAGAACGGTAAAGAATTCTGAAGAACTGTAAAGAATAAGAACTGTAAAGAATTCTGAAGAACTAAAGAATAAGAACGGTAAAGAATTCTGAAGAACTGTAAAGAATAAGAACGGTAAAGAATTCTGAAGAACGGTAAAGAATAAGAACTGTAAAGAATTCTGAAGAACTGGAATAAAAAGAATTCTGAAGAACTGTAAAGAATAAGAACGGTAAAGAATTCTGAAGAACGGTAAAGAATAAGAACTGTAAGAACGGTAAAGAATTTCTGAAGAACTGAATTCTGAAGAACTGTAAAGAATTCTGAAGAACTGTAAAGAATAAGAACGGTAAAGAATTCTGAAGAACGGTAAAGAATAAGAACGGTAAAGAATTCTGAAGAACGGTAAAGAATAAGAACTGTAAAGAATAAAGAACTGTAAAGAATAAGAACGGTAAAGAATAAGAACTCTGAAGAACTGTAAAGAATTCTGTAAAGAACGGTAAAGAATTCTGAAGAACTGTAAAGAATTCTGAAGAACGGTAAAGAATTCTGAAGAACGTAAAGAATTCTGAAGAAATGTAAAGAATTCTGAAGAACTGTAAAGAATTTCTGAAGAACGGTAAAGAATTCTGAAGAATAAGAACTGTAAAGAATAAGAACTGTAAAGAATAAGAACGGTAAAGAATTCTGAAGAACGGTAAAGAATAAGAACGGTAAAGAATTCTGAAGAACGTAAAGAATAAAACTGAAGAATAAGAACGGTAAAGAATAAGAACTGTAAAGAATTCTGAAGAACTGTAAAGAATAAGAACGTAAAGAATAAGAACTGTAAAGAATAAGAACTGTAAAGAATTCTGAAGAACGGTAAAGAATAAGAACGGTAAAGAATTCTGAAGAACTGTAAAGAATAAGAACTGGTAAAGAATTCTGAAGAACGGTAAAGAATTCTGAAGAACTGTAAAGAATTCTGAAGAAAGAATAAGAACGGTAAAGAATAAGAATGGTAAAGAATAAGAACTGTAAAGAATTCTGAAGAACGGTAAAGAATAAGAACTGTAAAGAATAAGAACTGTAAAGAATAAGAACTGTAAAGAATAAGAACTGTAAAGAATAAGAACTGTAAAGAATAAGAACTGTAAAGAATAAGAACTGTAAAGAATAAGAACGGTAAAGAATTCTGAAGAACGGTAAAGAATAAGAACGGTAAAGAATTCTGAAGAATGGTAAAGAATAAGAACGGTAAAGAATTCTGAAGAATGGTAAAGAATAAGAACTGTAAAGAATTCTGAAGAATGGTAAAGAATGAGAACGGTAAAGAATAAGAACGGTAAAGAATTCTGAAGAACGGTAAAGAATAAGAACGGTAAAGAATAAGAACGGTAAAGAATAAGAACGGTAAAGAATAAGAACGGTAAAGAATAAGAACTGGTAAGAATTCTGAAGAACGGTAAAGAATAAGAATGGTAAAGAATTCTGAAGAACGGTAAAGAATAAGAACTGGTAACAATTCTGAAGAACGGTAAAGAATAAGAACTGTAAAGAATTCTGAAGAACGGTAAAGAATTCTGAAGAACGGTAAAGAATTCTGAAGAACGGTAAAGAATTCTGAAGAACTGTAAAGAATTCTGAAGAACTGTAAAGAATTCTGAAGAACTGTAAAGAATTCTGAAGAACGGTAAAGAATTCTGAAGAACTGTAAATAATTCTGAAGAACTGTAAAGAATTCTGAAGAACTGTAAAGAATTCTGAAGAACGGTAAAGAATTCTGAAGAACTGTAAAGAATTCTGAAGAACGGTAAAGAATTCTGAAGAACGGTAAAGAATTCTGAAGAACGGTAAAGAATTCTGAAGAAATGTAAAGAATTCTGAAGAACTGTAAAGATAAGAACGGTAAAGAATTCTGAAGAACGGTAAAGAATTCTGAAGAACTGTAAAGAATAAGAACTGTAAAGAATTCTGAAGAACGGTAAAGAATTCTGAAGAACTGTAAAGAATAAGAACGGTAAAGAATTCTGAAGAACGGTAAAGAATAAGAACGGTAAAGAATTCTGAAGAACTCTAAAGAATAAGAACGGTAAAGAATTCTGAAGAACGGTAAAGAATAAGAACGGTAAAGAATTCTGAAGAACTGTAAAGAATAAGAACGGTAAAGAATTCTGAAGAACGGTAAAGAATTCTGAAGAACTGTAAAGAATAAGAACTGTAAAGAATTCTGAAGAACGGTAAAGAATTCTGAAGAACTGTAAAGAATAAGAACGGTAAAGAATTCTGAAGAACGGTAAAGAATAAGAACGGTAAAGAATTCTGAAGAACTCTAAAGAATAAGAACGGTAAAGAATTCTGAAGAACGGTAAAGAATAAGAACGGTAAAGAATTCTGAAGAACTGTAAAGAATAAGAACGGTAAAGAATTCTGAAGAACGGTAAAGAATTCTGAAGAACGGTAAAGAATAAGAACGGTAAAGAATTCTGAAGAACGGTAAAGAATAAGAACGGTAAAGAATTCTGAAGAACGGTAAAGAATTCTGAAGAACTGTAAAGAATAAGAACGGTAAAGAATTCTGAAGAACGGTAAAGAATTCTGAAGAACTGTAAAGAATTCTGAAGAACTGTAAAGAATAAGAACGGTAAAGAATTCTGAAGAATGGTAAAGAATAAGAACGGTAAAGAATTCTGAAGAACGGTAAAGAATTCTGAAGAACTGTAAAGAATTCTGAAGAACTGTAAAGAATTCTGATGGTCGACATCAAGCCAGACCATTTCATTACTAAACAAATAGTATTTTCACTATTTTGCAATCATGGAGGATCACTATTTTGCAATCATGGAGGATCACTATTTTGCAATCATGGAGGATCACTATTTTACAATCATGGAGGATCACTATTTTGCAATCATGGAGGATCACTATTTTACTAGAAGTGATTAACACAGCCGCTCACAACATTTCATTTGGGAGAGATGATGTGAATGCAGCGCTCATTTTAATATAGCTGAACGTGTTATATAATGATGACAGCTCCTTGAATCTCTCAATCAATCCGAGACAATTCCTGCTCGAAGGCAGCACTGCCGGAGGCAGCACTGGCTCTGAGATAGAAATCCCCTCTCTCTCTCCAATTTAACCAGTACAGTTATAATAACATTATAATGATCAACAGGGAGAATGACTGGTGCTATCAAGGAACATTTGAAGCCTGGATAAATATATTTTATAGATATAAAGAACAATCTCATCCTAAAGCTGTTATGCAGGTGAATGAGGACCCAAAAGCGACTTGGCGAAAACAGAGTCTTTAATCCAGTAAAGTAAATCTACAATCATAAGGCATAATTCCACTCGTAATGACGAGAACAGACTGGAGACTCGATCAAGAACTGCAGGTTGCCTCGGGAAGGCACTTGAACGTAGCAGACTCAGACACCTGCTCACCACGCAGCATCTGAGGGAAACACGACACGACAGGGCGATACACAGACACAGCACGGTGAACAATAGACAAGGATCCGACAGGGCAGAAACGGAAAACAAGGGGAGAAATAGGGACTCTAATCAGGGAAAAGATAGGGAACAGGTGTGGGAAGACTAAATGATTGATTAGGGAATAGGAACAGCTGGGAGCAGGAACGGAACGATAGAGAGAAGAGAGAGAGGAAGGGAGAGAGAAAAAGGGGAACGAACCTAAAAAGACCAGCAGGGGGAAAATGAACAGAGGGAAAAGCAAAATGACAAGACAATCTAAGACAAAACATGACAAAAGCCCAACGCATAAATGCAAACGAAATACAGCTCTGGAAAAAAATGTTGAGACCACTGCAAAATGATTAGTTTCTCTGGTTTTACTATTTATAAGTATATGTTTGGGTAAAATTAATATATTTGTTTGATTCTTTAAATTACTGACAACATTTCTCCCAAATTCCAAATGAACAATATTGTCATTTAGAGCATTTATTTGTAGAAAATGACAACTGGTCAAAATAACAAAGAAAATATGCAATGTTGTCAGACCTCAAACAATGCAAAGAAAATAAGGTCATATTCATTTTAAACAACAGAACACTAATATTTTAACTGAGGAAGAGTTCAGAAATCAATATTTGGTGTAATAACCCTGATTTTCAATCACAGCTTTCGTGCGTCTTGATTGGGCTGGCCATGACAGGGTCTTGATCTGGGGGTTTTCAATGGGGTTCAGGTCTGGAGATTGGGCTGGTTATGACAGGGTCTTGATCTGGGGGTTTTCAATGGGGTTCAGATCTGGAGATTGGGCTGGTTATGACAGGGTCTTGATCTGGGGGTTTTCAATGGGGTTCAGGTCTGGAGATTGGGGTGGCTATGACAGGGTCTTGATCTGGTGGTTTTCAATGGGGTTCAGGTCTGGAGATTGGGGTGGCTATGACAGGGTCTTGATCTGGTGGTCCTCCATCCACACCATGACTGACCTGGCTGTGTGGCATGGAGCTTTGTCCTGCTGGAAAAAACTATCCTCTGAGTTGGGGAACATTGTCAGAGCAGAAGGAAGCACGTTTTCTTCCAGGACAACCTTGTACGTGGCTTGATTCATGCTTCCTTCACAAAGACAAATATGCCCGATTCCAGCCTTGCTGAAGCACCACCAGATCATCACCAATCCTCCACCAAATTTCACAGTGGGTGAGAGACCTGGAGAGGCCTACAATCCACAAAATCTCACACCCACTGTGAAATTTAGTGGAGGATCTGTCTAGATCTACAGTGTCTAGAGTATCTAGATCTACAGTATCTAGAGTATCTAGATCTACAGTATCTAGAGTGTATAGATCTACAGTGTCTAGTGTCAAGGGCTACAGTATCTAGATTGTCTAGATCTACAGTATCTAGAGTGTCTAGATCAACAGTGTCTAGAGTATCTAGATCTACAGTATCTAGAGTATCTAGATCTACAGTATCTAGAGTGTATAGATCTACAGTGTCTAGTGTCAAGGGCTACAGTATCTAGATTGTCTAGATCTACAGTATCTAGAGTGTCTAGATCAACAGTGTCTAGAGTGTCTAGATATACAGTGCCTAGAATGTCTAGATATACAGTGTCTAGAGTGTCTAGATTTAAAGTGTCTAGAGTGTCTAGATCTACAGTGTCTAGAGTGTCTAGCTCTACAGTGTCTAGTGTCTAGCTCTACAGTGTCTAGAGTGTCTAGCTCTACAGTGTCTAGAGTGTCTAGCTCTACAGTGTCTAGAGTGCCTAGATATACAGTATCTAGAGTGTCTAGATCTACAGTGTCTAGATCTACAGTGTCTAGAGTGTCTAGATATACAGTGTCTAGTGTGTCTCGATATACAGTGTCTAGATCTATAGTGCCTAGAGTGTCTAGATCTATAGTGCATAGAGTGTCTAGATCTACAGTGTCTAGTGTCTAGCTCTACAGTGTCTAGAGTGTCTAGCTCTACAGTGTCTAGAGTGTCTAGCTCTACAGTGTCTAGAGTGTCTATATCTACAGTGTCTAGTGTCTAGCTCTACAGTGTCTAGAGTGTCTAGCTCTACAGTGTCTAGAGTGTCTAGCTCTACAGTGTCTAGAGTGTCTAGATATATAGTATCTAGAGTGTCTAGATCTACTGTGTCTAGATATTCTGTGTCTAGAGTGTCTAGATATTCAGTGTCTAGAGTGTCTAGATATATAGTGTCTAGAGTGTCTAGATATACAGTGTCTAGAGTGTCTAGATCTACAGTGTCTAGAGTGGCTAGATATACAGTGTCTAGATCTATAGTGCCTAGAGTGTCTAGATCTATAGTGCATAGTGTCTAGCTCTACAGTGTCTAGAGTGTCTAGCTCTACAGTGTCTAGAGTGTCTAGCTCTACAGTGTCTAGAGTGTCTAGATATATAGTATCTAGAGTGTCTAGATCTACTGTGTCTAGATATTCTGTGTCTAGAGTGTCTAGATATTTAGTGTCTAGAGTGTCTAGAAATATAGTGTCTAGAGTGTCTAGATATTCAGTGTCTAGAGTGTCTAGATATATAGTGTCTAGAGTGTCTAGATATACAGTATCTAGTGTCTAGCTCTACAGTGTCTAGAGTGTATAGCTCTACATTGTCTAGAGTGTCTAGCTCTACAGTGTCTAGAGAGTCTAGATATACAGTATCTAGAGTGTCTAGATCTACTATGTCTAGATATACAGTGTCTAGAGTGTCTAGATATACAGTGTCTAGAGTGTCTAGATATACAGTGTCTAGAGTATCTAGATATACAGTGTCTAGAGTATCTAGATATACAGTGTCTAGAGTGTCTAGATATACAGTGTCCAGAGTATCTAGATATACAGTGTCTAGAGTGTCTAGATATACAGTGTCTAGAGTGTCTAGATCTACAGTGTCCAGAGTGTCCACCTAGACTTCAGATAATAGGGCAAAGGTAAGCACTGTAGTTTCAATAGTTGACTTAAGTATCTTACAAAATCTGTAGAAATGTATTTCAAGCACCCCTGAAAACAGACTTAGATTACACATTTCCTGGTTGTCTCACAACATGCAGTAAGCATGGCTCTGGTAAGCAGTTTCCAAGGCAAATTCACCTCTTCTCTACATTTGACTAAAATCTGTCTGAACGATAGCATTACAATGTGGTTAAATGTTATTTTGTCAGACAGTTCCTCATTGAGCCATGAAGTGGCAGCATTGTCATGTTTCTAAATGTTGTTTCTAAATGTTATCGTCCATGATAGACGTTACAAAGAAATAGTGAAAACATATATAGATATATATGCCATTTAAATGCATCAACAGACTCAAAGTACAGCAGACACATATTTAATTCCTGTATACAGAAATGCCAAACATAATCAGAACTGCTTAGACACTACCATGTACCCTGGCCAACTCCTTCACTCCACAGACTGTTGTGAGATATCTGTGTTATATCCTATTGATCTGACCAACATCCTAACATGCTACAGTGTCTACTCCATCACACCTCTATCTGACCAACAGTCTAACATCCCATTACTCCATCACACCTCTATCTGACCAACAGTCAAATATCCCATTACTCCATCACACCTCTATCTGACCAACAGTCTAACATGACATTACTCCATCACACCTCTATCTGACCAACAGTCTAACATGACATTACTCCATCACACCTCTATCTGACCAACAGTCTAACATGACATTACTCCATCACACCTCTATCTGACCAACAGTCTAACATGCCATTACTCCATCACACCTCTATCTGACCAACAGTCAAACATCCCATTATTACATCACACCTCTATCTGACCAACAGTCTAACATGCCATTACTCCATCACACCTCTATCTGACCAACAGTCTAACATGCCATTACTCCATCACACCTCTATCTGACCAACAGTCAAACATCTCATTACTCCATCACACCTCTATCTGACCAACAGTCTAACATGCCATTACTCCATCACTCCTCTATCTGACCAACAGTCTAACATGCCATTACTCCATCACACCTCTATCTGACCAACAGTCTAACATCCCATTACTCCATCACACCTCTATCTGACCAACAGTCTAACATGACATTACTCCATCACACCTCTATCTGACCAACAGTCTAACATGCCATTACTCCATCACACCTCTATCTGACCAACAGTCTAACATGACATTACTCCATCACACCTCTATCTGACCAACAGTCTAACATGCCATTACTCCATCACACCTCTATCTGACCAACAGTCTAACATCCCATTACACCTCTATCTGACCAACAGTCTAACATGCCATTACTCCATCACACCTCTATCTGACCAACAGTCTAACATGACATTACTCCATCACACCTCTATCTGACCAACAGTCTAACATCCCATTACTCCATCACACCTCTATCTGACCAACAGTCTAACATGCCATTACTCCATCACACCTCTATCTGACTGATGGAGTTTGAAATTGTATTGGTCATATATACATATTTAACAGTTGTTACAGAGTGTAGCGAAATGCTTGTGTTTCTAGCTCCAACAGTACAGTAATATCTAACTAAATTATTGTGTTCCTGGCTCCAAAAGTACAGTAATATCTAACTAAATGCTTGTGTTCCTAGCTCCAAAAGTACAGTAATATCTAACTAAATGATTGTGTTCCTAGCTCCAACAGTAATATCTAACTAAATGCTTGTGTTCCTAGCTCCAACAGTACAGTAATATCTAACTAAATGCTTGTGTTCCTAGCTCCAACAGTACAGTAATATCTAACTAAATTATTGTGTTTCTAGTTCAAACAGTGCAGTAATATCTAACTAAATTATTGTGTTTCTAGCTCCAAAAGTACAGTAATATCTAACTAAATGCTTGTGTTCCTGGCTCCAACAGTGCAGTAATATCTAACTAAATGCTTGTGTTCCTAGCTCCAACAGTGCAGTAATATCTAACTAAATGCTTGTGTTCCTGGCTCCAACAGTGCAGTAATATCTAACTAAATGCTTGTGTTCCTGGCTCCAACAATGCAGTAATATCTAACTAAATGCTTGTGTTCCTAGCTCCAACAGTGCAGTAGTATCTAACTAAATGCTTGTGTTCCAACAGTACAGTAATATCTGACAAGTAATATCTTGCAGATGAGAGATGTCCAATAAGACCATAGCAGTCCTTAGAGATTCAGAAGATACTCAGCATCGGTTGAGGTCACACACAGTGCCTCAACCTACGCGGTCTGTGTTGCATTGATCTGTTATGATACCCAAAGCTCCAACCTGCATTACTCAGCATTTGTCCAAAATGGCCCCCTATTCCCTACATGGTGCACTCCTTTTGACCATGGCTCTAATGGTCTTGGTCTAAAGTAGTGCTCTTTATAGGGAATAGGGTTCAAATTGGGACTTTACCCTCTTATTCCAAGGCGCAGTTAGGGTGATAAAATCAGAACACCATTTGCTAGTCCTGGTCTAACTGGCGCCGTGGTGATCTAACGACACCACTGGGATGCGCCTGGTTGTCAACGGTGATTGACCGTAATCGTATGTTTTTTATTTCCGTGGCGGGTTGGAGGGGCAAGAGAAGAAAGAGCCTGCTGGCTGCACTATACCAACCCACAACAGCAGAGAGGTACAGTGTTGCAGAGTAGAGAGATTAGTCCTTTTTGAGGTCTGTTCGGTTTCGGTTCTGTTATTAAAAAAATGTAATCACGGTTTTCGAATTTGATTTTTTTTTTAACATTATATGAGTTATGTAATGTTATTGAAATGATTTTAGAGCTTCAAAATGGAAATTACAAAGCCAAAAATAGTGAACATTCAATTGCCAAAACATTGAAAACATTCCATGGTCTCTGTCAGGTCCACATTTCGTAGACATCAATAGAAAAACAGGAAATTACTATAAAATAATTAAATATTTCACTTGTGTATATTACTTAGTTTTTATTTGATTACTTTTTTATGTTTTATTCCTTACAGTAATCTTCTCATCTCTGCTCAGACTTTAGCAGCCAAACAGCCAGTCAACGCTCTCTCTGTGCTTCCTATACTGTACTGTCTTTGAGTCATCCTATTTAGCTGGTCAAGTAGCAAGCTGACCTCTCATGTGGTCTGTGTGTAAGATATCTGTCTCTGTCTGAGCCGGAACAAACAGGCGCAATGGATTATGGTCATTGCAGTTAATTTTCTTTATTTGTACTATTCTCTACATTGTAGAATATTAGTGAAGACATTAAAACTATGAAATAACACATATGGAATCATGTAGTAACCAAAAAAGTGTTAAACAAATCAAAATACAGTTTATATTTGAGATTCTTCAAAGTAGCCACACTTTGCCTTGACAGCTTTGAACACTCTTGGCATTCTCTCAACCAGCTTCATGAGGTAGTAAACTGGAATGCATTTCAATCAAGGATTAGCCCCTTTTTTTAAATTCACCTAAAATGACATACCCAAATAGAATTCCCTAATAGAACCTCATCAAAGGGACAGTTCGTTCCAAAATCATTGTTTTTGAGTGAACTATCCCTTTAACATCTATAACTGATTTTCATGTTGGGTATCTTTTTTGTTTCAATGGTGGTCTCTAAGGGCCAAGCATGTGGAAGGAAATAAAATGCCACAAACTCAATATTTGTTGTTCAAAGTCACTCACACATAGATACCATAGACTGTATGATCCTGTAGCTCAGGCCCTGAATCTTGGTACCATTTAAAATGAAGTTTTAAATTGAATATAACACAATAGATCTGGTAAAATAATATACAAAGAATAAACAACCATTCCTTGTATTTTTTTGTACAATCATATTTGAAATGCAAGAGAAAGGCCAGGTGCAATTTAGATTTTAGCCAACAAATGGCATCAGTGTATGTGCAAATATTTGGACTGATCCAATGGACCATTACATTTCTGTACAAAATATTGTGTCACGACTCCCCAAATGTGCCTTATTTGTTTATTAATAACTTTTCATGTTCAAAATTGTGCACTTTCCTCAAACAATAACATGGCATTCATTCACTGTAATAAGTACTGTACATTGGATATTGCAGTTAGATAAACAAGAATGTAAGCTTTCTGCCAATATCAGATATGTCTGTATCCTGAAGTTTTAACAGGTGTGCCTAGTTAAAAGTTAATTTGTGGAATTTCTTTCCTTCTTAACCTCTTGAAGGGGGCACTATTTTTATGTTTGTAAAAATAACGTTCCCAAAGTAAACGGCCTATTTCTCATGACCAGATGCTAGAATATGCATATAATTGACAGATTAGGATAGAAAACACTCTAAAGTTTCCAAAACTGTAAAAATATTGTCTGTGAGTATAATAGAACTGATATTGCAGGCGAAAGCCTGAGGACAATCCAATCAGGAAGTGCCTCTTATTTTTATGTTCAGAAATCAACAGGAAAGAGCTGTCACGACAACGCAGACAAATTCCAAATAGTATCCGTAATGTCCACAGAAACATGTCAAACGTTTTTTATAATCAATCCTCGGGTTGTTTTTAAAATATATAATCGATAATATATCAACCGCAACTGTCTTTTTCAGTCAGAGAGGGAAAGGCCATGGCTGCCCCAATTCTGTTTAGCATACAAAACGCTGCTGGCACCTGGCCATACAATGACGTGATGTTACCTTTCTTGCTCATTTTTCAAAATAAAAGTCTGAAACTATGTATAAAGACTGTTGACACCTTGAGGAAGCGATAGGAAATCTGGTTGATATCCCTTTAAATGGAACAAAGGGAGGCTATGGAACATGGAGTTTTCAAAATAGAATCCACTTCCTGGTTTGATTTTCCTCAGGGTTTAGCCTGCAATATCAGTTCTGTTATACTCCCAGACAATATTTTGACAGTTTTGGAAACTTTAGAGTGTTTTCTATCAAATACTAATAATAATATAATAAATATATTCGCAACTGAGACTGAGGAGCAGGCCGTTTAGTTTGGGCAACTTATTCATCCAAGCTACTCAATACTGCCCCCCAGCTATAAGAAGTGTTTAATGCGTCTGAGTCAATCAGTTGTGTGGTGACAAGGTAGGGGTGGTATACAGAAGATAGCCCTATTTGGTAAAAGACCAAGTCCATATTATGGCAAGTACAGCTCAAATAAGCAAAGAGAAACGACAGTCCATCATTACTTTTAGATATGAAGGTCAGTCAATCCGGAGAAGTTCAAGAAATGTTAAAGTTCAAGTCCAGTCACAAAAAACCATCAAGCGCTGTGATGAAACTGTCTCTCATGAGGACCGCCACAGGAAAGGAAGACCCAGAGGTACCTCTCCTGCAGAGGATAAGTTCATTGAAGTTAACTGCACCTCAGATTGCAGCCCACATAAATGCTTAATGGAGTTCAAATAACAGACACATCTCAACATCAACTGTTCAGAGGAGAATGCATGCAAATAAACCACTACTTAAAGACACCAATAATAATAAGAGATTTACTTGGGCCAAGAAACAAGAGCAATGGACATTAGACTAGTGGAGATCTGTCCTTCAGTCTGATGAGTCCAAATTGGAGAGTTTTGTTTCCAACTGCAATGTCTTTGTGAGACGCAGAGTAAGTGAATGGATGATCTCCTCATGTGTGGTTCCCATCGTGAAGCACGGGAGGAGGAGGTGTGATAGTGAGGGGGTGCTTTGCTGGTGACACTGTCTGTGATTTATTTAGAATTCAAGGCACACTTAACCAGCATGGCTTCCACAGCATTCTGCAGCGATACGCCATCCCATCCGCATTGAGCTTAGTCAGACTATAATTTTTTTTTTTTTTAACCAGACAATGACCCAAAACACACCTCCACACTGTGTCAGGGCTATTTGACCAAGGAGAGTGATGAGTGCTGCATCAGAACACCTGACCTCCACAATCACCTGACCTCCACAATCACCTGACCTCCACAATCACCTGACCTCCACAATCACCTGACCTCCACAATCACCTGACCTCCACAATCACCTGACCTCCACAATCATCTGACCTCCACAATCACCTGACCTCCACAATCACCTGACCTCCACAATCACCTGACCTCCACAATCACCTGACCTCCACAATCACCTGACCTCCACAATCACCTGACCTCCACAATCACCTGACCTCCACAATCACCTGACCTCAACCCAATTGAGATGGTTTGGGATGAACATATTTGTTCCTGGTCATGTATTCTGCTGTACTGTTTTCATCCCCCATGTTTGGGGCATTTGGTTTTGAGCACCCAGTGTTGCATTAGTGCATTAAAGAGCACAGTATTGCACTCTCTGTTTCCTGCATCTGACTCCACACCCACGACACCCAGAGCATTACGGAGCGTTACAGAATCCCGCACCATATTGAATGGAGTCAGCAGGAGCAGCAGCCAACCCTCTCCCATCGGTGGAGGAACGGGTTCTCCACCACACCACCGTCCTCCATCGTATCGGATCGGCGATGGATCAAATGATGGAGAGAATGGACCGATGGGAGAGGAGTGGTCTCGTCTCTCCACCTTCGGCACCACCGGCTCCGGACTCCCCCTCTCCCGACTCCAGCACCCTCCGTCTGACGCTCCCGAGGGCTTATGATGGAGCGGCCAGGGGTTTTTACTCCAACTGGAGTATACTCCACTCCCTCGGGAGCGTCACGGGTCGTGCTCTGGAGTGGGCGAACGCAGTCTGGAATGGCCCAGACTCAGCGAGGGAGCACTGCCCAGAGTTTTCCCGCCGCTTCCGTGCCGTGTTTGCGGGAGAACGACTATTTCATCTCAGGCAGGAGAAGAGGAGCGCCCAGGAATACGCGCTGGAGTTCCGGACCTTGGCAGCAGGATCTGGGTGGAACGACACTACAGGTGTAGTCTCCAGGAGGATGTCCGCAGGGAGCTAGCATGTCGGGACACCGCTCTTTCCCTGGATGAGCTAATCGGTATGTCCATCCGATTGGACAATCTACTGGCTGCCCACGGGCGTTCGGAGAGGGTCCTGTGTGTTCCACCACCCAGCCCCTCCGCTCCCATTCCGATGGATTTGGGAGGGGCCGTGCCGAGGGGTACCGGAGGAGGAGGCCTCCCCTGCACCAACTGTGGTCCGATGACACCCAGATCCCCCTGTTGGCCACATGTTTGTCTTAACTTTTTTCCCTCTTCCCAGCATAGGGTGCTAGTCCATTCAGGCGCAGCTGGGACCTTTATGGATCGTGGACTCGCCCTTAAGTTAGGGGTTCCGCTGGAGACCACGGTTCCACTGGTCATGGTGACGCAGGGAATCATAGGGAGCGTATCAGTCTTTATATTATTGATTCGCCTGCGTTTCCAGTGGTGCTAGGGATTCCCTGGCTGGCCCGGCACAATCCTAAAATCCTAAAATTTCGTGGAGACAGGGGGTTCTCCAGGGGTGATCAGAGGTGTGTTCTGGAAGGCGTTTGGGAGTTTCCATCGGTGCCACATCGGTGGAGAGTCCAGACCAGGGTTCCACGGTGTGCATTCCCCCCGAGTATGCCAATTTGGCAATCGCTTTCAGTAAAGTAAAAGCGACTAAATTACCACCTTATCGACCGGGAAGGGATTGTACGATAGATCTCCAGGTAAACGCTACGCTTCCCAAGAGTCATGTGTACCCATTGTCCCAGGAGGAGATGATGGTGATGGAGACATTTGTCACGGAGTCGCTGGGACACGGGTACATTCGGCCCTCCATCTCACCCGTCTCCTCGAGTTTCTTTTTTTGTGAAGAAAAAGGAGGGAGGTTTGCATCCGTGTATTGATTATAGAGGTCTAAACGCCATCACAGTGGGGTATAGTTACCTCTCATCGCTACGGCGGTGGAATCATTTCACGGAGCGCAAGTTCTTCACAAAACTGGATCTCAGGACCGCGTATAGTCTGGTGCGTATTCGGAAGGGAGACGAGTGGAAAACCGCATTTAGTTCCACATCGGGCCACTATGAGTACCTCGTCATGCCGTATGGGTTAAAGAATGCTCCAGCCATTTTTCAATCCTTTGTAGACGAGATTCAACAGGTTGAAGGCACTGTTCACTGATGCACTCGTGTTTGCACATCCGGACCCCTCTCTAGCATTCATAGTGGAGGTGGACGCCTCTGAGGCTGGGGTGGGTGCCGTGCTATCACAGCGCTCAGGTACTCCACCAAAACTCCGCCCCTGCGCTTACTTCTCACGGAAGCTCAGCCCAGCGGAGCGTAACTATGATGTGGGGGACCGGGAGTTCCTAGCGGAGGTCAGAGCTCTGAAGGTTTTTGAGACACTGGCTTAAGGGGCCTAAGCACCCCTTTCTCATCTGGACCGACCACCAGAATCTGGAGTATATTCGGGCAGCTAGTAGACTGAACCCATGTCAGGCAAGGTTTACATTGTCTTATAGACCGGGCTCCCAGAATGTAAAGGCTGACACACTGTCCCGCCTTTATAACACGGAGGATCGGTCCACTCCCATCCTTCCCGCCTCGAGGCTGGAAGCACCAGTGGTATGGGAGGTGGACTTGGACATCGAGCGGGCGCTACGGGTGGAACCTGCGCCTACTCAGTGTCCGGCGGGGCTGACCGCCACCGCAGTGAGGCCCCCGTGTTTGTACCGGAGGACAGGGTCTGGCTCTCGACCCGAAACCTGCCCCATCTGCTTGCCCTGCCGGAAGCTGGGTCCGCAGTGGGTAGGGCCCTTTAAAGTCCTGAGGAGAATAAATGAGGTGTGTTATCGATTACAACTCCCTTCCTATTATCGTATTAACCCCTCGTTTCATGTGTCTCTCCTCAGGCCGGTGGTAGCTGGTCTCCTGCAGGACAGTGAGGTGCCGGAGGTCCCTCCCCCCCCTCTGGACATCGAGGCGTCCCCGGCGTATACGATACGGGCCATTCTGGACTCAAGACGCCGGGTGAGGGGCCTGCAGTACCTCGTGGACTGGGAGGGGTACGGTCCGGAGGAGAGTTGCTGGGTACCGGTGGGGGACATCTTGGATCCATCAATGTTGAGGGATTTCCATCGACTCCATCCGGATCACCCTGCACCTCGTCCTCCGGGTCGACCTCGATGCCGGCGTCGGCGCGTTGAATGACCCGCGTGTCAGGGGGGGTTATTGCACTCTCTTTTTCTTGCGTCTGACTCCACACCCACGACACCCGGAGCGGTACAGTGTCTGTGCGCGTGTGTTTGTCTGTATTTGTATAAACCTTGCTGTCTGTCTATCTGACATTTACAACATTGTTTCAATATTCAAATTTGATCTCCAGCTGTCCTATAGTAATGAACATGTCAGGAGTCGGAATGAGACGGACAAGTAGGCAGTTTTCTCAGCCAGTCGAAATCATGAATCAGCATCATTATTATGGAAATATATATTAGAAAACATTTAAAACTAAATGAATTGCAGATAGTTTGCAGGAAATGGAGATACTCAGATACCTCTCATTTAATGAGTCAATGAAAGAATGAAACACCTGCTGGATTAGAAGAGCGAGAGAGGGAGGAGGAGAAAGAGAAGGAAAGACAATCACACTCAGAGACACACACTGATGGGGGGAAGGCAGAGAGAGAAAGACATTTGGGTGTGATGGAGTGATGTGTGAACGGACAGAGAGATAATGGAAAAAGGAAGAATGGTAGATGGAGGGAGTTAGGGGGCTGCTGGCTATGAGATTTTGGGTCTCAGGGGGCCATCACCAGCATTGATTTTTCATCATTCGGAATGAGCAGAGGTGGACCTTATACATACCTTCTCCTTACCATAACATCCTAGTACCTGACTCAAACCTCCCCAAACCTAGATGCAATATTAATGATATAAAAAGCAGAGAGAGAAAACATACATCATGTACCTCACACTCCTACCACAATGCCTGGAATGAATCGTAAACTGCCCGTCCAAACACAATGCCTGGAATGAATCACAAACTGCTAATTTCTCAGTAAACTTTCCAAAACAAAACACACTAGACAATGTGGGATATTTTACGTGTCTCACATAATTCCCTTTTTTGTAAAGTTAATTATGTGAGAAAATGTGGGTGGAAACGCCTTTACGCTGAAAATATTAATATAATAACCATCATATCGATGTAAACCTGTGTTCTTTCGATGTTGTGAGGTACTCCACTACGACTCGGTTGAAGGTTTTTTAGGCGAAAGATGAAATAAGTTATGAACTTCTCAGGCTGGTGAAAGTGCGCGGTGATGAGCTTGATGCTCCTTTCCCAATAAATATTGAGGGTCTTAATTCTGGTGACATGATGATCGATGCTTTGGCTACCGGTTGACAATTATAAATAATCTCTATTCTTTTGCTGCCTACTTAAATTAAACTGATCTCTGAGCTGACACAATTGTGTCCTAGCTATAGACAACATTATGGCCTAGCCATAGCCACCTTGCTATAGACACCACTATGTCCTAGGTATATATACCATTATGTCCTAGTTATAGACACCAATATGTCCTAGCAATAGAAGCCATTATGACCTAGCTATAGACACCATTATGCCATTGCCACCTTGCTATAGACACCACTATGTCCTAGCTATAGACACCACTATGTCCTAGCTGTAGACACCATGATGTCCTAGCTATTTACACCTTTATGTCCTAGCTATAGACACCACTATGTCCTAGCTATAGACACCACTATGTCATAGCTGTAGACACCATGATGTCCTAGCTATAGACACCACTATGTCCTAGCTATAGACACCATGATGTCCTAACTATAGACATCATGATGTCCTAGCTATAGACACCATTATGTCCTATAGCTAGACACCATTAGACACCATTATGTCCTAGCTTTAGACACCATTACACCATTACATCCCAGATTGTTACATGATTACCAGGATTCTCAGAGTAGGAATGATGTAAATGAGATTGGTGAAATAAGGGTTAAATAAATCTGATTCAGGATTTGCTTTGCCCAGGGGCGGACTAAGTGATTTGAAGGCCCCAAGTATAGGCAGGTTTGAACCAACCACCCCTCCTAAGATCGGGTTAATTTTTTCAACTTTTTGTAAAAAATCGCGCAAAATTTCAACGTCCTGCTACTCATGCCAGGAATATAGTATATGCATATGATTAGTATGTGTGGGTAGAAAACACTCTGAAGTTTCTAGAACTGGTTAAATCATGTCTGTGACTATAACAGAACGTGTGTAGCAGGCAAAACCCCAAGGAAAAACTGTTCACAAAAAATATATATATATCCCTCCGCCAGTTCTCTGTATTGTCTATGGCAAGGGCAAATAGATAGCGCCCAGTTTACAGTTCCTACCGCTTCCACATGATGTCGCCAGTCTTGGCAATTGGGTTGAAGTTAATCCTTGGTGAAATGAAGACTAGGCACTTCCTGTCATCGGGTTCACCGGAAGAAGTTATGAAAGAGAGAATATCGACCATGATTTCAAGACTTGCTGCTATTGAATACAGATCGCCCCGTGATCAATTTGAAAGATTATTAACGTTTACAAATACCTAAAGTTGGATTACAAAAGTAGTTTGAAGTGTTTTGGCAAAGTTTATAGGCAACTTTTTTAATTAAAAAAAAATGACGTTGCATTTTGGAAAGCTGTTTTTTCCTGGATCAGACGGGCTTCATAAATGGACATTTTGGGTATACATGGACGGATTTAATAAAAAAAAAAGACCCAATTGTGATGTTTACTATATTGGAGTGCCAACAAAGAAGCTCGTCAAAGGTAATGAATATTTTATATTTTATTTCTGCGTTTTGTGTAGCGCCGGCTACGCTAATTCTTTTGTTTTACGTCCCCTTCAGGTATTTCGGGGGGGTGCATGCTATCAGATAATAGCTTCTCATGCTTTCGCCGAAAATCATTTTTAAAATCTGACATGTGGGCTAGATTCACAACGAGTGTAGCTTTAATTGAGTACCCTGCATGTGTGTTTTAACCTCTTCAGCCGACCCTCTACTTTTTCGAACTTTCTGTTAAAAATCGTGCAACATTTCAGCGCCCTGCTACTCAGGCCAGGAATATAGTATATGCATATGATTAGTATGTGTGGATAGAAAACACTCAGACGTTTATAAAACTGGTTAAATCACGGCTGTGACTATAACAGAACGTGCGTTTCATCGAAAGGTGCAAGAAAATCTGATCACTGGAAATGGAAATAAGTATCCTTGCGCTACTTTCAGGAATTGTTCAAAGTGAACCGAATTACATGAGGCCGAGGTTGCAGTGCCTACAGCTTCCACACAATGTCTAGAGTCTTGTCATTTGATTCGGCTTTGATTCTTGGTCAAACCAAATCAAGGGAACCGATTCCCTCAGGACCAGAGAAATAGGCCATTTACTTTGGGAACGTTATTTTTCCAAACATAAAAATAGTGCCCCCTAGCTGAAAGAGGACAACCCTCCAGACGAGCTTCATTGCCACACAACTCTCCTTCTGTGGCCTCCAACTGCTCTTAAATACAAGTAAAACTAAATGTATGCTCTTAAAACAATCGCTGCCTGCACCTGGCCACCCATCCAGCATCAATACTCAATACGGTTCTGACTTAGAATATGTGGACAACTACAAATAGCTAGGTGTCTGGTTAGACTGTAAACTCTCCTTTGAGACTCACATCATACACCTCCAATCCAATTTTGCATCAAAGCATCCTTCACTCATGCTGCCAAACATACCCTCGTAAAACTGACCATCCTACCGATCCTCGACTTCGGCCATGTCATTTACGAAATAGCCTCCAAAACCCTACTCAATAAATTGGATGCAGTCTATCACAGTGGCATCCGTTTTGTCACCAAAGCCCCATATACTCCCCACCACTGCGACCTGTACGCTCTCGTTGGCTGGCCCTCCCTTCATACTCATCGCCAAACCCACTGGCTCCATGTCATCTACAAGACCCTGCTAGGTAAAGTTCCCCCTTATCTCGCCGGTCACCATAGCAGCACCCACCTGTAGCACGCGCTCCAGCAGGTATATCTCTCTGGTCACCCCCAAAACCAATTCTTCCTTTTGCTGCCTCTCCTTTCAGAACTACCTCTTCCCTACTGTCATTTTTATTTATTTATTTTGCTCATCTGCACCCCATTATTTCTATTTCTACTTTGCACATTCTTCCACTGCAAATCTACCATTCCAGTGTTTTACTTGCTATATTGTATTTACTTTGCCACCATGGCCTTTTTTGCCTTTACCTCCCTTCTAACCTCATTTGCTCACATCATATATAGACTTACTTTATTACTGTATTATTGACTGTATGTTTGTTTTACTCCATGTGTAACTCAGTGTTGTTGTATCTGTCGAACTGCTTTGCTTTATCTTGGCCAGGTCGCAATTATAAATGAGAACTTGTTCTCAACTTGCCTACCTGGTTAAATAAAGGTGAAATGAAAAATAAATAAATAAATTCCAGCATCCGAACACTGTGCAGCTTCCCTTCAAGTTCGCAAGTGGCTGAAACGAATCCCAAGCAATAAGACAGCAAAACAGCAGCTACACGGACTATCTGAGTTGAGTTCCTGTATTTCTTTTTCTTTTTTTTGCACTGTCTATGTACACTCAGAGGACTCCACACACTCACGCACATACATTTATACTGACTCTACACACACACTCAGAGGACTCCACACACTCACACACACTGACTCTACACACACACAATCTTCAATCTCTGCTGCTACTCTTTGCTGCTACTCTATTTATCATGTATATATATATATATATATTGATGCCGAGTCACCTTACCTCTATAAATATCTACCTCCATCACTCCACTATCCCTGTACATATCTACCTCCATCACTCCAGTATCCCTGTACATATCTACCTCCATCACTCCACTATCCCTGTACATATCTACCTCCATCACTCCAGTATCCCTGTACATATCTACCTCCATCACTCCAGTATCCCTGTACATATCTACCTCCATCACTCCAGTATCCCTGTACATATCTACCTCCATCACTCCAGTATCCCTGTACATATCTACCTCCATCACTCCACTATCCCTGTACATATCTACCTCCATCACTCCAGTATCCCTGTACATATCTACCTCCATCACTCCAGTATCCCTGTACATATCTACCTCCATCACTCCAGTATCCCTGTACATATCTACCTCCATCACTCCAGTATCCCTGTACATATCTACCTCCATCACTCCAGTATCCCTGTACATATCTACCTCCATCACTCCACTATCCCTGTACATATCTACCTCCATCACTCCACTATCCCTGTACATATCTACCTCCATCACTCCACTATCCCTGTACATATCTACCTCCATCACTCCAGTATCCCTGTACATATCTACCTCCATCACTCCAGTATCCCTGTACATATTACATTTTACATTACATTTAAGTCATTTAGCAGACGCTCTTATCCAGAGCGACTTACAAATTGGTGCATTCACCTTATGACATCCAGTGGGACAGTCACTTAACAATAGTGCATCTAAAACTTAGGGGGGGTGGGGTGAGAGGGATTACTTAACCTATCCTAGGTATTCCTTAAAGAGGTGGGGTTTCAGGTGTCTCCGGAAGGTGGTGATTGACTCCGCTGTCCTGGCGTCGTGAGGGAGTTTGTTCCACCATTGGGGGGCCAGGGCAGCGAACAGTTTTGACTGGGCTGAGCGGGAGCTGTACTTCCTCAGTGGTAGGGAGGGGAGCAGGCCAGAGGTGGATGAACGCAGTGCCCTTGTTTGGGTGTAGGGCCAGTATCCCTGTACATATCTACCTCCATCACTCCACTATCCCTGTACATATCTACCTCCATCACTCCAGTATCCCTGTACATATCTACCTCCATCACTCCAGTATCCCTGTACATATCTACCTCCATCACTCCAGTATCCCTGTACATATCTACCTCCATCACTCCACTATCCCTGTACATATCTACCTCCATCACTCCACTATCCCTGTACATATCTACCTCCATCACTCCACTATCCCTGTACATATCTACCTCCATCACTCCAGTATCCCTGTACATATCTACCTCCATCACTCCAGTATCCCTGTACAGTGTTAATATGGTACTGACCCTGTATATAGCTTCTTACTTCATCTTGTACTTCTTATTTTTATTTCTTGTGTGTTTTTGTTCTACCTTGTTATTTTTTAATGCTACATTGATATTAATTACTGCATTGGAGCAAGAAAGGCATTTCTTTCATTGCGACGCTTGTCGACGTGACATTAAAACTTGAAACTTGAAACTATCTCCTCGGAGAAAGCAATCCGAGCGAGAGATAGAGATAGAGATAGAGATAGAGATAGAGATAGAGATAGAGATAGAGATAGAGATAGAGTGCCCCTCATTTATGCTGGTCATTTATGAACATTTGAACATCTTGGCCACGTTCTGTTATAATCTCCACCTGGCACAGCCAGAAGAGGACTGGCCACCCCACATATGCTCTCTCTAATTCTCTCTTTCTTTCTCTCTCTCGGAGGACCTGAGCCCTAGGACCGTGCCCCAGGACTACCTGACATGATGGCTCCTTGCTGTCCCCAGTCCACCTGACTGTGCTGCTGCTCCAGTTTCAACTGTTCTGCCTTATTGTTATTTGACCATGCTGGTCATTTATGAACATTTGAACATCTTGGTCATGTTCTGTTATAATCTCTACCCGGCACAGCCAGAAGAGGACTGGCCACCCCACATAGCCCGGTTCCTCTCTAGGTTTCTTCCTAGGTTTTGGCCTTTCTAGGGAGTTTTTCCTAGCCACCGTGCTTTTACACCTGCATTGTTTGCTGTTTGGGGTTTTAGGCTGGGTTTCTGTACAGCACTTTGAGATATCAGCTGATGTACGAAGGGCTATATAAATAAATTTGATTTGATTTGATTTGATTTGAGTGCCCCATAATCTTTTTTTTGGCCAGACGGCATCAGACACATGTCCTCTGCCCCCACAATGATGCAAGTACTATCAGCAGCACCTGTCTTTTCACTAAAGAAATGCATTAACTTTAGGTCATTTAAAACATTTAATCTTCTTTATTTGTATTTGCTCTGCTCTGCTCTGAAGGCTCTTCATTCCTGCAGCTTCATTTCAATGAAAATCATGTTTTCAATCATATCGAATGAAACAATCCACAGGAACTCCGTCAAGGTGGAATAGTCCAATATTATGAATCAGTCTGTGGGTGATTAATGACACTTGGGTTGTATTAAAATCTTGGGTTAAATTAAAATCTTGGGTTCATTTAAAATCTTGGGTTAAATTAAAATCTTGGGTTATACTAAAATCTTGGGTTCATTTAAAATCTTGGGTTAAATTAAAATCTTGGGTTAAATTAAAATATTGGGTTAAATTAAAATATTGGGTTAGTCCCAGTCCAACCAAACTAGAGAGACGGTCACACCACACACACAAGGGCGCCCAAGTCCCAGTCCAACCAAACTAGAGAGACGGTCACGCCACACACATAAGGGCGCTCAAGTCCCAGTCCAACCAAACTAGAGAGACGGTCACGCCACACACATAAGGGCGCCCAAGTCCCAGTCCAACCAAACTAGAGAGACAGTCACGCCACACACATAAGGGCGCTCAAGTCCCAGTCCAACCAAACTAGAGAGACGGTCACGCCACACACATAAGGGCGCTCAAGTCCCAGTCCAACCAAACTAGAGAGACGGTCACGCCACACACATAAGGGCGCTCAAGTCCCAGTCCAACCAAACTAGAGAGACGGTCACGCCACACACATAAGGGCGCTCAAGTCCCAGTCCAACCAAACTAGAGAGACGGTCACGCCACACACATAAGGGCGCTCAAGTCCCAGTCCAACCAAACTAGAGAGACGGTCACGCCACACACATAAGGGCGCTCAAGTCCCAGTCCAACCAAACTAGAGAGACGGTCACGCCACACACATAAGGGCGCTCAAGTCCCAGTCCAACCAAACTAGAGAGACGGTCACGCCACACACATAAGGGCGCTCAAGTCCCAGTCCAACCAAACTAGAGAGACGGTCACGCCACACACATAAGGGCGCCCAAGTCCCAGTCCAACCAAACTAGAGAGACGGTCACGCCACACACATAAGGGCGCTCAAGTCCCAGTCCAACCAAACTAGAGAGACGGTCACGCCACACACATAAGGGCGCTCAAGTCCCAGTCCAACCAAACTAGAGAGACGGTCACGCCACACACATAAGGGTGCGCTCAAGTCCCAGTCCAACCAAACTAGAGAGACGGTCACGCCACACACATAAGGGTGCGCCCAAGTCCCAGTCCAACCAAACAGGACGAAACTGATCGAAAAGAGACCACAATAATAATCAAACACTATAAACAGAAAACAAGTACAAAAGCCCACAACCAAACCTAAACAGGAAACATGTGCAACTAATCAGACACAACTAAATTAAACAGAAAAGGGGATCGGTGGCAGCTAGTAGCTGAGCGCCGCCCGAACAGGAAGAGGCACCATCTTCGGCGGGATTCGTGACACTGTCTTAGGTCAGTTAGGATCACCACTTTATTTTAAGAATGTGAAATGTCAGAATAATGGTAGAGATAATTATTTATTTCAGCTTTTATTTCTTTCGTCACATGTGTGTGCTGCGTGTCTGTGTGTGCTGCGTGTGTGCGTGTGCTGCATGTCTGCGTGTGCTGCGTGTCTGTGTGTGCTGCGTGTCTGCGTGTGCTGCGTGTCTGTGTGTGCTGCATGTGTGCGTGTGCTGCGTGTCTGCGTGTGCTGCGTGTCTGTGTGTGCTGCGTGTTTGTGTGCTGCGTGTCTGCGTGTGCTGCGTGTCTGTGTGTGCTGCGTGTCTGTGTGTACTGCGTGTCTGTGTGTACTGCGTGTTTGTGTGCTGCGTGTCTGTGTGTGTGCTGTGTGTCTGTGTGTGTGCTGTGTGTGAGCTGTGTATGTGTGTGCTGTCTGTGTGTGTGCTGTGTGTGTGTGCTGTGTATGTGTGTGCTGTGTATGTGTGTGCTGTCTGTGTGTGTGCTGTGTGTGTGGGCTGTGTATGTGTGTGCTGTCTGTGTGTGTGCTGTGTATGTGTGTGCTGCGTGTCTGTGTGCTGTCTGTGTGTGTGCTGTGTATGTGTGTGCTGCGTGTCTGTGTGGTGTGTGTGTGTGTGTGTGTGTGTGTGTGTGTGTGTGTGTGTGTGTGTGTGTGTGTGTGTGTGTGTGTGTGTGTGTGTGTGTGTGTGTGTGTGTGTGTGTGTGTGTGTGTGTGTGTGTGTGTGTGTGTGTGTGTGTGTGTGTGTGCCGGAACAAGTGAGTAGCAGGTACAAAATAATGCCAGAAAACAAGACTAATTTGACAACTGTTGCACGCTATGTATTGAATTGGTTCGTTAGTTCGTTAGTTAACTATAGCTAACTAAGTGTTAATATCGCTGTGCCTTTCCACGGCCACCGTAGACAGCCTATATTGATCTGCTGGGGTTCCCCTCTAAACAGTAACCATGTAGTTCCGACAACTTTGACAAATATTGACAAATAACTTGCTGTGCATAGATCTCCCCTGAAACATTCATATTTGAGCCTTATAAACATGTCTACTTAGATACCTAGGCTTTGAAGTAACCTACCTTATCCATTTCATCCCTGATACATTGACTGAGGGAATCATTCTATGAAGACAAAGGTATTGGGTTGTAATGTTGCATTATTGTATATCAATACATCATCCAGGATACAAGGAGTGCAGGCTTTTGTTCTAACCTTGGTCTAGCCTGATACTACTCAAGTAGTATTTTGCTGGATGATTTTCACTTGGGCTTGACTCATTTTCTGTTCAGGTATCTTTACTTTGGCTCAAGTATGACAAGTGGGTACTTCACCACTGCCTGTGGGAAATGTCCAGTTGATCAACTAGCCCCTGTTAACAACTCAATTTGGCCTTGTGTTTTAGGTTATTTTCCTGCTGAAAGGTGAATTCATATCCCAGTGTCTGGTGGAAAACAGACTGAACCAGGTTTGCCTATGGATTTTGCCTGTGCTTAGCTCCATTCCATTTATTTTTTATCCTGAAATACCCCTCAGATTACAAGCATACCCATAACATGATGCTGCCACCAGTATGCTTGAAAGTGATGCCTAGCTATGTGTTGTTTTGGATTTGCTCCAAACAAACAAATACTTTGTATTCAAGACAAAAATGTAATTACTAGTCACATGTTTTGCAGTATGACTTTAGTGCCTTGTTGCAAACAGGATGCATGTTTTGGAATATTTTTTATTTTGTACAGGCTTCCTCTACTCACTCTGTCCATTAGGTTAGTAATTGTGGAGAAACTACAATGTTGTTGATCCATTATCCGTTTTCTCCTATCACAGCAATTACATTTTGTAAGTGTTTTAATGTCAGCATAGGCCTCATGGTGAAATCCCTGAGTGTTTTCCTTCTTCTCCAGCAGCTGAGTGAGGAAGGACGCCTGTATCTTTGAAGTGACTTGGTGTATTGCTACATCAATCAAAGTGGAATTAATAACTTACTTCACCATACGCAAAGGGATATTCAATGTCTGCTTTTTAATTTTATTTCTGCTTTTTTATTTTGTTTCCATCTACCAATAGGTGCCCTTCTTTGTGAGGCGAATCAGTGTTTGAGATTCACTGCTCGACTGAAGGACATTACAGATACTTGTATGTATGGGGTACAGAGATGAGGTGATGATTAAACAAATCATGTTAAATACTATTATTGTGAGTCCATGTAACTTATTATGTGACTTGTTAAGCACATTTTCACTCCTGAAATGATTTAGGCTTTTGCAAAAACAAAAGGGATTGAATACCTATCGACTCAAGATATTTCAGCTTTTCATTTTTAACTAATTTGTCAAATGTTTAATTTCCACTTTGACATTATGTGATTTAAAAAAAAAGATTTATTCAATTTTGAATTTAGGCTGTTACACAAGAAAATGACAAAGTCTCATGGATCTGAAGGAACTGTAGATAAAATTAGGCGAACCAGCAATCACCATCTTGTAGTTATCATAGACAGACTATGTGCCTTTGGGGGCCTCAACCATCAGGGTTTTGGTTTTGTTTTGTTGTCATTCATATATGTGAACACACATAAGATGTGGCAAAATGTGTCCAATTTCACACCGTAATACATTGCTTTCAGAAATTATCCATACCCCTTGGCATTTTTCCTATTTTGTTGCCTTACAACCTGGAATTAACATTGTTTTGGGGTGGGGGGGGGTTGTATCACTTGATTTATACACCATGCCTACCACTTTGAAGATGCAAAACTCTTTTCTACTGTGAAACAAACAAGAAATAAGACAAAAAAACGGAAAACTTGAGCATGCATAACTATTCATAGTTCCGCTGGTGTACAGCAATCTTCAAGTTGTACCACAGATTCTCAATTGGATTGAAGCTTTGACTAGGCCATTCCAAGACATTTAAATGTTTCCCCTTAAACCACTCAAGTGTTGCTTTAGCTGTATGCTTAGGGTCATTGTCCTGCTGGAAGGTGAACCTCCGTCCCAGTGTCAAATCTCTGGAAGACTGAAACAGGTTTCCCTCAAGAATGTCCTTTTATTTAGCACCATCCATCATTCCTTTAAATTCTGACCAGTTTCCCTGCCGATGAAAAACATCCCCACAGCATGACACTGCCACCACCTTCACTGTGTGGATGATGTTCTTGGGGTGATGAGAGGTGTTGGGTTTGCGCCAGACATAGCGTTTTCCTTGATGGACAAAAAAGCTCCATTTTAGTCTCATCTGACCAGAGTACCTTCTTCCATATCAAATCAAATGAATTTATAAAGCCCTTCTTACATCAGCTTATATCTCAAAGTGCTGTACAGAAAGCCAGCCTAAAACACCAAACAGCAAGCAATGCTAGTATAGAAGTACGGTGGCTAGGAAAAACTCTCTAGAAAGGCCAGAACCTAAGAAGAAACCTAGAGAGGAATGAGACTATGAGCTGTGGCCAGTCCTTTTCTGGCTGTGCTGGTGGAGATTATAACAGAACATGGCCAAGATGTATGTTCAAATGTTCATAGATGACCAGGAGGGTCATAATAAGGGTCATAATGAAAATAATAAAAATCACAGTGGTTGTCGAGGGTGCAACAAGTCAGCACCTCTGGAGTACATGTCAGTTGACTTTTCATAGCCGATCATTCAGAGTATCTTTACCGCTCCTGCTGTCTCTAGAGAGTTGAAAACAGCAGGTCTGGGACAGGTAGCACATCCGGTGAACAGGTCAGGGTTCCATAGCCGCAGGCAGAACAGTTGAAACTGGAGCAGCAGCACGGCCAGGTGGACTGGGGACAGCAAGGCGTCATCATGCCAGGTAGTCGTGAGGCATAGTCCTAGGGCTCAGGTCCTCTGAGAGAGAGAAAGAAAGAGAGAAAGAGAGAATTAGAGAGAGCATACTTAAATTCACACAGGACAGTGCCGGGTGGAGATTATAACAGAACATGGCCAAGATGTTCAAATGTTCATAAATGACCAGCATGGTCCAATAATAATAAGGCAGAACAGTTGAAACTGGAGCTGCAGCGCGCCAGATGGACTGGGGACAGCAAGGAGTCATCAGACCAGGTAGTCTTGAGGCATGGTCCTAGGGCCAGGTGGACTGGGGACAGCAAGGAGTCATCAGACCAGGTAGTCCTGAGGCATGGTCCTAGGTCCTGGGACTCAGTTCCTCCGAGAGAAGTGACAAAAGGATGGGTACATTTTTCTGCATCATTTTTGGACAGAAAGATTCTGATTTTTGCAATGTTACATAGATGGAAAAAAGCTGTCCTTGAAACAGTCTTGATATGTTCGTCAAAAGAGAGATAAGGGTCCAGAGAGATGCCGAGGTCCTTCACAGTTTTATTTGAGACGACTGTCAACCATCAAGATTAATTGTCAGATTCAACAGAAGATCTTTATTTCTTGGGACATAGAACAAGCATCTCTGTTTTGTCCGATTTTAAAAGTAGAAAGTTTGCAGCCATCCACTTGCTTATGTCTGAAACACAGGATTCCAGCGAGGGCAATTTTGGGGCTTCATCATGTTTCATTGAAATGCACAGCTGTGTGTCATCCGCATGGCAGTGAAAGTTAACATTATGTTTTCAAATGACATCCCCAAGAGGTAAAATATATAGTGAAAACAATAGTGGTCCTAAAACAGAACCTTGAGGAACACAGAAATTTGCAGTTGATTTGTCAGAGGACAAGCCATCCACAAATACAAACTGATATCTATCCGACAGATAAGATCTAAACCAGGTCAGAACTTGTCCGTGTAGACCGATTTGGATTTCCAATCTCTCCAAAAGAATGTGGTGATCGATGGTATCAAAAGCAGCACTAAGGTCTAGGAGCACGAGGACAGATGCAGAGCCTCGGTCTGACGCCATTAAAAAGTAATTTACCACCTTCACAAGTGCAGTCTCAGTGCTATGATGGGGTCAAAAATCAGACTGAAGCGTGTTGTATACGTTGTTTGTCTTCAGGAAGGCAGTGAGTTCCTACACTTTTTATATTTTTATAAAAATTTTGAGAGGAAATGGATATTTGATATAGACCAATAGTGTTTAATATTTTCTGGGTCAAGGTTTGGCTTTTTCAAGACAGGCTTTATTACTGCCACTTTTAGTGAGTTTGGTACACATCCGGTGGATAGAGAGGCGTTTATTATGTTCAACATAGGAGGGCCAAGCACAGGAAGCAGCTCTTTCAGTAGTTTAGTTGGAATAGGGTCCAGTATGCAAGCTTGAAGATTTAGAGGCCATGATCATTTTCATCAACGTGTCAAGTGATATAGTACTAAAACACTTGAGTGTCTCTTGATCCTCGGTCCTGGCAGAGATGTGCAGACTCAGGACAACTGAGGTTTGGAGGAATACGCAGATTTAAAGAGGAGTCTGTAATTTGATTTCTAATGATCATGATCTTTTCCTCAAAGAAGTTCATCAATGTATTACTGCTGAAGTGAAAGCCATCCTCTCTTGGGTAATGCTGCTTTTTAGTTAGTTTGTGACACAAAAATACCTTTTGGATTGTTCTTATTCTCCTCAATTAAGTTGTAAAAATAGGATGATGGAGCAGCAGTGAGGGCTCTTCGATACTCCACGGTACTGTTGTTTGGGGAGTCTCCCACATGCCTTTTGGCAAACATCAAACGTGTTCGCAATTTTTTTTCTTTAATTAAGCAAATGTTTTTTTTTCTGGCCACTTTTCGGTAAGACTCAGCTCTGTGGAGTGTATGGCTTAAAGTGGTCCTATGGACAGATACTCCAATCTCCACTGTGGAACTTTGCAGCTCCTTCAGGGTTATCTTTGGTCTCTTTGTTGCCTCTCTGATTAATGCCCTCCTTGCATGGTCTGTGAGTTTTGGTGGGTGGCCCTCTCTTGGCAGGTTTGTTGTGGTGCCATAATCTTAAAAAAATGTAATAAGGGATTTAATGGTGTTCCGTAGGATGTTCAAAGTTTCTGATATTTTTTTATAACCTGTACTTGTACTTCTCCACAACTTTGTCCCTGACCTGTTTGGAGAGCTCCTTGGTCTTCATGATGCCGCTTGCTTGGTGGTTCCCCTTACTTAGTGGTGTTGCTAATTATGGGGCCTTTCGGTTAACTCATTATGTGACTTCTGAAGGTAATTGGTTGCACCGGATCTAATTTAGGGGCTTCATAGCAAAGGGGAGGGGCTTCATAGCAAAGGGGAGGGGCTTCTTAGCAAAGGTGGGGGGGGATTCATAGCAAAGGGGAGGGGATTCATAGCAAAGGGGAGGGGCTTCATAGCAAAGGGGTGAATACGCACACACCACTCTCCCGTTTTATATTTTTGTGAATTTTTTTGAACAACTTTTTTTTTTCACCAATTTGGTCTACTTTGTGTCCATTACATGAAATCCAAATAAAAATACATTTAAATTAGTGGTTGTAATGCAACAGAATAGGAAAAACGCCAAGGGGGATGAATACTTTTGCAAGTCACTGTATTCCACATTATGTTGTGTTACAGCTTGAATTAATTTGTTTTCTCTCCCATCTACACACAATACCCCATAATGACATTCTCACTCATCTACACACAATACTCCATAATGACATTCTCACTCATCTACACACAATACCCCATAATGACATTCTCACTCATCTACACACAATACCCCATAATGACATTCTCACTCATCTACACACAATACCCCATAATGACATTCTCACTCATCTACACACAATACTCCATAATGACATTCTCTCCCATCTACACACAATACCCCATAATGACATTCTCTCCCATCTACACACAATACCCCATAATGACATTCTCACTCATCTACACACAATAAAGTGAAAAAATGTTGTTCAACATTTAAGCAAATTAATTGAAAATGAAATGCAGAAATATCTCATTCACATAAGTATTCACATCCTTTTACTATGACACTCCAAATTGACCTCAGTCCAATTTCCAAACGTCATCTTTGACGTCGACACAACTTGATTGGAGTCCACCTGTGGCCAATTAAACGGTTTGGACATGATTTAGAAAGAAACACACCTGTCTTTATAAGGTCCTACAGTTGACAGTGCATGTCAGAGCAGAAACCAAGCCATGAAGTCCAAGGAACGGTCTGTACATAGCAGATATGGAAGTGTGACGAGGCATTATATTAAACACTACCAGACCAACGTTTGGACACACCTACTCATTCAAGTTATTTAGATTTTCTTTAAACTATTTTCTACATTGGAGAAAAATAGTGAAGATATTAAAACTATGAAATAACACATATGAAATCATTTAGTAACCCCCAAAAAAGTGTTAAACAAATCAAAATATATATTTAAAATTATTCAAATAGCCACCTTTTGCCTTGATGACAGCTATGCTAATAATAATCGTCTTTGTGAGAAGACATAAAGACTTTCTCAAATTAAATGTTAACTGCAAAGTAGGTTTAGTTGACAGATTAGGATTATTTGTGTCAATATGGTGGCCATTGTTTAGCCAACTCTGTCATGACATGCTGCAGCACCAGAAATATTATAGGGGATTTACACATTATAGAGGAATTACACATTATAGGGGAATTACACATTATAGAGGAATTACACATTATAGGGGAATTACACATTATAGGGGAATTACACATTATAGAGGAATTACACATTATAGGGGAATTACACATTATAGAGGAATTACACATTATAGGGGAATTACACATTATAGATGAATTACACATTATAGGGGAATTACACATTATAGAGGAATTACACATAGAGGAATTACACATTATAGGGGAATTACACCTTATAGAGGAATTACACATAGAGGAATTACACATTATAGGGGAATTACACCTTATAGAGGAATTACACATAGAGGAATTACACATTATAGGCGAATTACACATTATAGAGGAATTACACATAGAGGAATTACACATTATAGGGGAATTACACCTTATAGAGGAATTACACATTATAGAGGAATTACACATTATAGAGGAATTACACATAGAGGAATTACACATTATAGAGGAATTACACATTATAGAGGAATTACACATTTTAGAGGAATTACACATTATAGAGGAATTACACATAGAGGAATTACACATTATAGAGGAATTACACATTATAGAGGAATTACACATTATAGAGGAATTACACATAGAGGAATTACACATTATAGAGGAATTACAACAACAAATATTTATTTTTATTTTGGTCAGACCTCAAAAACAAAAAGTATTCTGTTGTGATTTAAAACTTTGAAATGGACTCAGAACAGTAATTTCTGTTGTTTCTCTATTAATTAATTAAATACTGAGAGTTAAAAAAAAGTAAATCATTATTTTTTCCAAAACAGGACAAAATATAACAGAGAAAAACTACATTAAGGAAAATACCAAATATAAATTTATGGGCCCCCTTAGAGTTGTGTATTAAACATTATTGACCAGCTATGTTGACACGAAACACATCTCATGTTCACCATGGGAGAGGAAGAGAATGTGCCTATTTGAAAGCTCTATAAAAAAAATGAGTAGCTCACGACGTGGTTCGTTATTTTAAAGTAGCTCTCGTTCTAGAAAAGGTTGGCGACCCCCATTACTGCTGTGAATGGGCTGTATGTTCACGACATCAGAGGGGTACTAGATACCTCATCACAGACACTCTCACACCATTAGGGATGACAAAAGAGCCAACGAGAGACACTGAGATAGGGGATTGATATCTACAATTATGACTGGAGAAAACAAACCAAGAGTGCTTTAAAATGGAATTAAAATGTTTTAAAAAATGTACCATTCTAAAGCCTCAACTTCAAAAAAAAAAAGAAGAACTGAGGTCAAAGGTGAAAATGATGTACCATACATCTCACAAGACACACACAGAGAGTATAGTGGCCAGTTCTATTGAATGGAGTACACATTGTTATGATATAAAGTTTCAATGTACTGAAAATAACATTGTTTTAGCAGTAGCAGTAGACAACATAAATGTATCAAAGACAAGTACTTTGGTATTTTTGACATATTTTTAACATCAAGTGGGAATAGTCCCCCTTGTTATGCAGGTGTTTTTACTGTGCAATCCCCATTCTCATGCGCACATATTCCTCAGGAATGGGCTTTCCCCACAATATATGAATATACAGTAAGTCAATATTATATCTGCTGCTCTAGTCTATCTATAGTCTGTTCTCTGTTGGTCTGTGCTTTACAATGATGGATATCATGTGTTTGTACACACATACAAACACACAAGCACACACACACACAAGCATACACACACACAAGCACACACACACACACGCACACACAACACACACACACACACACACACACACACACACACACACACACACACACACACACACACACACACACACACACACACACACACACACACACACACACACACACACACACACACACACACACACACACACACACACACACACACAGAACCCTTAACTTAATCTATCCAAATGTAGTTTCCATGGTAACTCCCCCACACTCTTTCATTCTCTCTCTCTCTCTCTCTCTCTCTCTCTCTCTCTCTCAGTCTCTCTCTCTCTCTCCTCTCTCTCTCTCTCTCTCTCTCTCTCTCTCTCTCTCTCTCTCTCTCTCTCTCTCTCTCTCTCTCTCTCTCTCTCTCTCAGTCTCTCTCTCTCTCTCTCTCTCTCTCTCTCTCTCTCTCTCTCTCTCAGTCTCTCTCTCTCTCTCTCTCAGTCTCTCTCTCTCTCTGTCTCTCTCTCTCTCTCTCTCTCTCTCTCTCTCTCTCTCTCTCTCTCTGTCTCTGTCTCTCTCTTTCCTTGCCAGTTCTTTCTTTATTTTTTGTATTTTTCACTCAAGCTCTCACAGTCTCACATCAGAATTAGACGTTCTTCCATGTTCCTCAAATGTCAAATTTCAAAGTGTTTAAGGTTAATTTCGACTCTGAAATCTTAAGGTTTGGAGTTAACTCAGAATCTCAAAAACAGTCCGCCAGTCCTTCATTCCGTTCCACAACACCCTAGCAAAAACAGTCCTCCAATCCTTCATTCCGTTCCACAACACCCTAGCAAAAAATAAATCTACTTGAAGGTATTAGCACTCACTGTTATTTATTTTATTTCACCTTTATTTAGTAATACTTACTTTAAGACATTACGGTTTTTATTTATAGTTTATTTAACTAAGCAAGTCAGTTAATTAAGAGCCATTTCTTATTTACAATGACGACCTACCAAAAGGAAAAAGGCCTCCTGTGGGGACGGGGGCTGGGATTAAAATATATACATATAAATAAATCTAGAACAAAACACACATCACAACAAGAGAGACAACACAACACTACATAAAGAGAGACCTAAAACAACAACATAGCAAGGCAGCAACACATGACAACACAGCATGGTAGCAACACAACATGACAACAACATGGTAGCAACACAACATGACAACAACATGGTAGCAACACAACATGACAACAACATGGTAGCAACTCAACATGACAACAGCATGGTAGCAACACAACATGACAACAACATGGTAGCAACACAACATGACAACAACGTGGTAGCAACACAACATGGTGGCAACACAACATGACAACAGCATGGTAGCAACACAACATGACAACAACGTGGTAGCAACACAACATGGTGGCAACACAACATGACAACAGCATGGTAGCAACACAACATGACAACAGCATGGTAGCAACACAACATGACAACAACATGGTAGCAACACAACATGACAACAACATGGTAGCAACACAACATGACAACAACGTGGTAGCAACACAACATGGTGGCAACACAACATGGTAGCAACACAACATGGTGGCAACACAACATGGTGGCAACACAACATGGTGGCAACACAACATGGTAGCAACACAACATGGTAGCAACACAACATGGTAGCAACACAACATGACAACAACATGGTAGCAACACAACATGGTAGCAACACAACATGGTGGCAACACAACATGGTAGCAACACAACATGGTAGCAACACAACATGGTAGCAACACAACATGGTGGCAACACAACATGGTAGCAACACAACATGGTAGCAACACAACATGACAACAACATGGTAGCAACACAACATGGTGGCAACACAACATGACAACAACATGGTAGCAGCACAACATGGTAGCAATACAACATGGTGGCAATACAACATGGTGGCAACACAACATGGTGGCAACACAACATGGTGGCAATACAACATGGTGGCAATACAACATGGTGGCAACACAACATGGTGGCAACACAACATGGTGGCAATACAACATGGTGGCAATACAACATGGTGGCAATACAACATGGTGGCAACACAACATGGTGGCAATACAACATGGTGGCAATACAACATGGTGGCAACACAACATGGTGGCAACACAACATGGTGGCAACACAACATGGTGGCAATACAACATGGTGGCAACACAACATGGTGGCAATACAACATGGTGGCAACACAACATGGTGGCAACACAACATGGTGGCAATACAACATGGTGGCAACACAACATGGTGGCAATACAACATGGTGGCAACACAACATGGTGGCAATACAACATGGTGGCAACACAACATGGTGGCAATACAACATGGTGGCAATACAACATGGTACAACATGGTAGCAACACAACATGGTACAACATGGTAGCAACACAACATGGTGGCAACACAACATGGTGGCAACACAACATGGTAGCAACACAACATGACAACAACATGGTAGCAACACAACATGACAACAACATGGCAGCAACACAACATGGTAGCAGCACAACATGACAACAACATGGTAGCAACACAACATGACAACAACATGGTGGCAACACAACATGGTAGCAGCACAACATGACAACAACATGGTAGCAACACAACATAACAACAACATGGTGGCAACACAACATGACAACACTACATGGCAGCAGAACAACATGGTAGCAGCACAACATGACAACAACATGGTAGCAGCACAACATGGTAGCAACACATCATAACAACAACATGGTAACAACACAACATGGTAGCAACACATCATAACAACAACATGGTAACAACACAAGATGACAACAACATGGTAGCAACACAACATGACAACAACATGGTAGCAACACAACATGACAACAACATGGTAGCAACACAACATGACAACAACATGGTAGCAACACAACATGGTAACAACACAACATGACAACAACATGGTAGCAACACAACATGGTAGCAACACAACATGACAACAACATGGTAGCAACACAACATGTAGCAGCACAAAACATGGTACGAACATTATTGGGGACAGACAACAGCGCAAAGGGCAAGAAGGTAGAGACCAATACATCACAGAAAGGACCCACAACTGTCAGTAGAGTGTCCATGATTGAGTCTTTGAATGAAGAGATTAAGATAAAACTGTCCAGTTTGAGTGTTTGTTGCAGTTCGTTCCAGTCGCATGCTGCAGCGAACTGAAAGGAGGAACTGAAAAGAGGAGAGGCCCAGGGATGTGTGAGCTTTGGGGACCTTTAACAGAATGTGACTGGCAGAACGGGTGTTGTATGTGGAGGATGAGGGCTGCAGTAGGTATCTCAGATAGGGGGGAGTGAGACCTAAGAGGGTTTTATAAATAAGCATCAACCAGTGGGTCTTGCGACGGGTATACAGAGATGACCAGTTTACAGAGGAGTATAGAGTGCAGTGATGTGTCTTATAAGGAGCATCTAGTCATTGGAGATCACCCTTACCTGCCGATCTATAAATGATGTCTCCATAATCTGGCATGGGTAGGAGGGTCATCTGAATCAGGGTTTGTTTAGCAACTGGGGTGAAAGAGGAGAGATTTCACTAGAGGAAACCAAGTACAGATTTAACTTAAAGCCTGCAGCTTTGATCTGTGCTGAGAGAAGGACAGTGCACCGTCTAGCCATACTCCCAAGTACTTGTATGAGGTGACTACCTCAAGCTCTAAACCCTCAGAGGTAGTAATCACACTGGAGGGGAGAGGGCCATTCTTCTTACCAAACCACATAACCTTTGTTTTGGAGGTGTTCCGAACAAGGTTAAGGAGGTTAGGTTAGGCTATAAAAATGGATTTTATCAACAGAAGACCATTCGTTGTGTAACAATGAGCATTGGGATTGCAAACAGAGGAAGATCGTCAAAGCTACACGATTTATTTTATTGCAGTTTGTGATTTTGTTACGCCTGTGCTGGTTGAAATAGTTGTTTTTTATGAGGCTCTATCCTCGTATTCTTTCACAGTAAATCATTTTTTAACTCTGACAACGCAGTTGGATTAGCAAGATTCTAGGCTTTTGAAACATGTGAGACACTTGTATTTTCATGAATGTTTAATATGACTATTTATGTAGCGATCACCGTATGTTGTCGAATTTCATCCCGCTAACGGATTCTGTGTGCAGAGGTCAAACTCTCAAATAGATCTTCGTCGACTGTTGCTGGATGCTATTGTCCTCCATCAGCACCGGCCTGTACCCTACCTGCCCTAAGCTCTTTCCTGGCCCCTTACACTAAGTCTGAATTTGTCCTGCTAGGTGACCTAAACTGGGACATGCTTAAACCACTTGACCAAGTCCTAAAGCAATGGGACTCCCTAAATCCTTATCAGATTATTACCAATCCCACAGGTTATGACTCCAAACACCCAGAACAGGCTACTCTCCTCGATGTTATCCTCACTAATAATCCTGATAGGAATCAGTCTGGGGTTTTCTGTAATGACCTTAGTGATCACAGTTTTACAGCCTGTGTTCATAGTGCCTGCTCTTTGAAACAACCTGTCCTGATTTGTCATAGAGGCCTGAAAAAAGACTTTAACAAGCAAGCCTTCCTTCATGAACTGGCCTCTGTAAAATGGTATTGAATCAGCTTGATCCCCTCTGTCAAAGACGCTTGGACCTTCTTTTTGATATTTTCAGTGGTATTTTTAATAAACAGGACCCATAAAGAAAATGAGAATTAAAAACAGGTTTAGCTTCTGGTTCGACCGTGATCTTGCAGAGTTACTCCACCTCAAGAATTGCATTTGGCGAAAGGCTCGGCACACGCATACTCAGGCTGACTGGCTCTCGTTCAGGCAAATGAGAAATAAGTGCACTCGGGCTATCCGGAAGGCCAAAGTTAGTGACTTTAAGGAGCAGTTCTCTCTCTGTGAGTCGAACCCCAAGAAGTTCTGGAAAATGATGAAAGACCTGGAATAAGCCCTCCTCCTCCCAGCTGCCCGTGGCCCTTAATGTTGATGATGTGGTTGTTACTAACAAGAAGCACATGGCTGAGCTCTTTAATCACCACATCATTAAGTCAGGATTCCTATTTGACTCAGCCATGCCTCCTTGCCTATCCAACATTTCCTCATCTCCCACCCCTTCAAATGTGATTTTCTCCGATGCCTCTACCTCCTTTCCCCTGCCTCGATACAAAGTTTCTCCCTGCAGGTAGTCACTGAGGTTGAGGTGCTAAAGGAGCTCCTGAAACTTGACCCCAAAAAAACATCTGGGTCAGATGGTTTAGACCCTTTCTTCTTTAAAATTTATTCGGGATTGGTGTCCCTTCCATGGGATGGTTAATGCTTAAAACCAGCAAATCAAATTGTTTGGGGGACAGACTTGGTGGAGACAACCGAGCACTGAAGGTGATCCTTGGTAAAGATTGCCACTCCCCCACCTTTGGAAGATCTGTCTTGACAAAAAAAAGGTAACTAGAAAGGTTAATATCAGTATTCCAAACACTCTCCCTTAACCACGTTTCAGTACTGACCAACACATCTGGATTGGAGCTGTGAACCCACACTGTCAAATGATCCATTTTAGGTTATATGCTTCCAGTGTTGACGTGCAGAAAACCCAGTCTTTAACGAGAGCAGAAATCAGTGAAGCAGATATCAGAGCACAAGTCAGAATTGGAGCTAGCAACAGTAGATGGGCCAGGGTGAACATGCACATTTCCAGATATTGTCAACAGTAATACAGCAATCAAGGCACGGCAGAGGACAGGGAGAGCTCTACAGTGCTGATTTATGACATCTGAATGTGCATCAGATGGCAACAAGATCATATTGTACAGAAATCTCTTCAGGTAACATGAATACAAAGCCGGCGAGAGGTTAGAATAGGATGGGAGGCCAGAAGTCTGTGTAACCAATAGAGAGCCAGAGTCCCGAGTGTTGGAACAAACAGTCTGTCCCACGGTCGGGTAGAGAAAGTCCGTAGTCAACAAAGCACGCATGAGTCATGAGGCAAATAGAAAAATAGAAAAATGCACAAGAAACTAAATATATATATAACGACTTGGGGCTAGCCATTGTAAGTTCGCAGTCACTCGCCCCAACAGTGCCTGTGTCTGGGGGCGAGCGAATGCTTGGGAGAGAGGGGGAGTGTGGTGGGGTACCTATAACAGATAGGGGGAGACAGGTCAGGGCAGACAGTGAACAGAGAGGGGTGAGTGTGGTGGGGTACCTATAACAGACAGGTCAGGACAGACGGTGAATAGAGAGGGGGAGTGTGGTTGGGTACCTATAACAGACAGGTCAGGACAGACGGTGAACAGAGAGGGGGAGTGTGGTTGGGTACCTATAACAGACAGGTCAGGACAGACGGTGAATAGAGAGGGGGAGTGTGGTGGGGTACCTATAACAGATAGGGGGAGACAGGTCAGGGCAGACAGTGAACAGAGAGGGGGAGTGTGGTTGGGTACCTATAACAGACAGGTCAGGACAGACGGTGAATAGAGAGGGGGAGTGTGGTGGGGTACCTATAACAGATAGGGGGAGACAGGTCAGGGCAGACAGTGAACAGAGAGGGGGAGTGTGGTTGGGTACCTATAACAGACAGGTCAGGGCAGACGGTGAATAGAGAGGGGGAGTGTGGTGGGGTACCTATAACAGATAGGGGGAGACAGGTCAGGGCAGACAGTGAACAGAGAGGGGGAGTGTGGTTGGGTACCTATAACAGATAGGGGAGACAGGTCAGGGCAGACGGTGAATAGAGAGGGGAGTGTGGTGGGGTACCTATAACAGACAGGTCAGGGCAGACGGTGAATAGAGAGGGGGAGTGTGGTGGGGTACCTATAACAGACAGGTCAGGGCAGACGGTGAATAGAGAGGGGGAGTGTGGTGGGGTACCTATAACAGATAGGGGGAGACAGGTCAGGGCAGACAGTGAACAGAGAGGGGGAGTGTGGTTGGGTACCTATAACAGACAGGTCAGGGCAGACGGTGAATAGAGAGGGGGAGTGTGGTGGGGTACCTATAACAGATAGGGGGAGACAGGTCAGGGCAGACAGTGAACAGAGAGGGGGAGTGTGGTGGGGTACCTATAACAGATAGGGGGAGACAGGTCAGGGCAGACAGTGAACAGAGAGGGGGAGTGTGGTGGGGTACCTATAACAGACAGGTCAGGGCAGACGGTGAATAGAGAGGGGGAGTGTGGTGGGGTACCTATAACAGATAGGGGGAGAGGGGTGAGTGTGGTGGGGTACCTATAACAGATAGGGGGAGACAGGTCAGGGCAGACAGTGAACAGAGAGGGGGAGTGTGGTTGGGTACCTATAACAGACAGGTCAGGGCAGACGGTGAACAGAGAGGGGTGAGTGTGGTGGGTGTACCTATAACAGATAGGGGGAGAGGGGTGAGTGTGGTGGGGTACCTATAACAGATAGGGGGAGAGGGGTGAGTGTGGTGGGGTACCTATAACAGATAGGGGGAGAGGGGTGAGTGTGGTGGGGTACCTATAATAGATAGGGGGAGGGGGTGAGTGTGGTGGGGTACCTATAACAGATAGGGGAGAGGGGTGAGTGTGGTGGGGTACCTATAACAGATGGGGGAGAGGGGTGAGTGTGGTGGGGTACCTATAACAGACAGGTCAGGGCAGACGGTGAACAGAGAGGGGGAGTGTGGTGGGGTACCTATAACAGACAGGTCAGGGCAGACGGTGAACAGAGAGGGGTGAGTGTGGTGGGGTACCTATAACAGATAGGGGGAGAGGGGTGAGTGTGGTGGGGTACCTATAACAGACAGGGGGAGAGGGGTGAGTGTGGTGGGGTACCTATAACAGATAGGGGGAGAGGGGTGAGTGTGGTGGGTGTACCTATAACAGATAGGGGGAGAGGGGTGAGTGTGGTGGGGTACCTATAACAGATAGGGGGAGAGGGGTGAGTGTGGTGGGTGTACCTATAACAGATAGGGGGAGAGGGGTGAGTGTGGTGGGTGTACCTATAACAGATAGGGGGAGAGGGGTGAGTGTGGTGGGGTACCTATAACAGATAGGGGGAGACAGGTCAGGGCAGACAGTGAACAGAGAGGGGGAGTGTGGTTGGGTACCTATAACAGACAGGTCAGGGCAGACGGTGAACAGAGAGGGGTGAGTGTGGTGGGTGTACCTATAACAGATAGGGGGAGAGGGGTGAGTGTGGTGGGTGTACCTATAACAGATGGGGGAGAGGGGTGAGTGTGGTGGGTGTACCTATAACAGATAGGGGGAGAGGGGTGAGTGTGGTGGGTGTACCTATAACAGATAGGGGGAGAGGGGTGAGTGTGGTGGGGTACCTATAACAGATAGGGGGAGAGGGGTGAGTGTGGTGGGGTACCTATAATAGATAGGGGGAGAGGGGTGAGTGTGGTGGGGTACCTATAACAGATAGGGGGAGAGGGGTGAGTGTGGTGGGGTACCTATAACAGATGGGGGGAGAGGGGTGAGTGTGGTGGGGTACCTATAACAGACAGGTCAGGGCAGACGGTGAACAGAGAGGGGTGAGTGTGGTGGGGTACCTATAACAGACAGGTCAGGGCAGACGGTGAACAGAGAGGGGTGAGTGTGGTGGGGTACCTATAACAGATAGGGGGAGAGGGGTGAGTGTGGTGGGGTACCTATAACAGACAGGGGGAGAGGGGTGAGTGTGGTGGGGTACCTATAACAGATAGGGGGAGAGGGGTGAGTGTGGTGGGTGTACCTATAACAGATAGGGGGAGAGGGGTGAGTGTGGTGGGGTACCTATAACAGATAGGGGGAGAGGGGTGAGTGTGGTGGGTGTACCTATAACAGATAGGGGGAGAGGGGTGAGTGTGGTGGGTGTACCTATAACAGATAGGGGGAGAGGGGTGAGTGTGGTGGGTGTACCTATAACAGATAGGGGGAGAGGGGTGAGTGTGGTGGGTGTACCTATAACAGATAGGGGGAGACAGGTCAGGGCAGACAGTGAACAGAGAGGGGGAGTGTGGTTGGGTACCTATAACAGACAGGTCAGGGCAGACGGTGAACAGAGAGGGGTGAGTGTGGTGGGTGTACCTATAACAGATAGGGGAGAGGGGTGAGTGTGGTGGGTGTACCTATAACAGATGGGGGAGAGGGGTGAGTGTGGTGGGTGTACCTATAACAGATAGGGGGAGAGGGGTGAGTGTGGTGGGTGTACCTATAACAGATAGGGGGAGAGGGGTGAGTGTGGTTGGGTACCTATAACAGACAGGTCAGGGCAGACGGTGAACAGAGAGGGGTGAGTGTGGTGGGGTACCTATAACAGATGGGGGGAGAGGGGTGAGTGTGGTGGGGTACCTATAACAGACAGGGGGAGAGGGGTGAGTGTGGTGGGTGTACCTATAACAGATAGGGGGAGAGGGGTGAGTGTGGTTGGGTACCTATAACAGACAGGTCAGGGCAGACGGTGAACAGAGAGGGGTGAGTGTGGTGGGGTACCTATAACAGATAGGGGGAGACAGGTCAGGACAGACGGTGAACAGATTGCCAGCAGTGCAGCAGGCAACGGGAGTAGGTGTCACAGCCACTTGGGAGAAGCTTTTATTTCTGGAGGCAGATTTCCTGTAGAAAATGGTCTTTGAACAGAAACACTTTCATGTTCATTCCATTGAATTGTATTTAACTATTTGTCTACTGTATGCCATTTTTGCCTCAATATATTTCATGGTGTGCACCCTAACAGGTAGTGTATTATTAAGTATTATAATAACCCACATTAATATTTGTAGCCAAATGTGATCTTTTTCCTTCCCTCCCTCCCTCCCTCTTTTTCCATCCTTCTCTCCTTCCTCTCTTTTTCCCTCCCTCCTCTCTTTTTCCCCTCCCTCCCTCTTTTTCCATCCTTCTCTCCTTCCTCATTTTTTCCCTCCCTCCCTCCCTCCCTCCCTCCCTCCCTCCCTCCCTCCCTCCCTCCCTCCCTCCCTCCCTCCCTCCCTCCCTCCCTCCCTCTTTCCATCCTTCTCTCCTTCCTCTCTTTTTCCCTCCCTCCCTCCCTCCCTCTTTTTCCATCCTTCTCTCCTTCTTCTCTTTTCCCTCCCTCCTCTCTTTTCCCCTCCCTCCCTCCCTCCCTCCGTTTCCATCCTTCTCTCCTTCCTCTCTTTTTCTCTCCCTCCCTCCCTCCCACCCTCCCTCCTCACTTTTTCCCTCCCATCTTCCTTTCTCCTTCCATCCCTCCCTCCCATCCACCCTCTCTTTTTCCATCCCTCCCTCCCTCCCACCCACCCTCCTTTCATCCTTCTCTTCCTCCCACCAACCCTCCTCCCTCCTTGCATCCCTCAATTGATCCCTCCATCCCTGGAGACTAGACATGATCAATCAATCAATCAAATCTATTTATAAAGCACTTTTTACATCGGCAGATGTCACAAAGTGCTATACAGAAACCCAGCCTAATGCTCCAAACAGCAAGCAATGCAGACGTAGAAGCACAGTAACTAGAAAAAAAACTCCCTAGAAAAGCAGGAACCTAGGAAGAAACCTAGAGAGGGAACAGGCTCTGAGGGGTTGCCAGTCCTCTGGCTGTGCCTGGTGGGGATTATAAGAGTACATTAAGGCAAGGTCGTTATTCAAGATGTTGAAACATTCATAGATGACCAGCAGGGTAAAATAATAATCACAGTAGTTGCAGAGGGTGCAAAAGGTCAGCACCTCAGGAGTATATGTCAGTTGTCTTTTAATAGCCGAGGAGGTCAGAGGTCGACACAGCAGGTGCTGCTAAAGAAGTAGAGGGAGTTTCCATTTTCAAATTAGTAATGTCACATGCACAAGTATAGTTGAAACGCAAAACTCAAAACCCAACAATTCAGTAATCAATAACAATGTTATACTAGAAATACAGATGAAGTCAGAAGTTTACTACATACACGAGGTTGGAGTCATTAAAACTTGTTTTTCAACGACTCAACACATTTCTTGTTAAAGTTTTGGCAAGTCGGTTAGGCCATCTACTTTGTACATGACACGAGTAATTATTCCAACAATTGTTTACAAAACAGATTATTTCACTTATAATTCACTGTAAATCAAATCCAGTGGGTCAGAAATGTACATAGACTAAGTTCATGTAATGATGTCATGGATTTAGAAGCTTCTGATAGGCTAATTGACATCATTTTAGTCAATTGGAGGTGTACCTGTGGATGTATTTCAAGGCCTACCTTCAAACTCAGTGCCTGTTTGCTTGACATCATGACAAAAGCAAAAGAAATCAGCAAAAAAAATTGTACACCTCCACAAATCTGGTTCATCCTTGGGAGCAATTTCTAAATGCCTGAAGGTACCACTTTCATCTGTACAAACAATAGTACGCAAGTATAAACACCATGGGACCACGCAGCAATCATACCGCTCAGGAATGAGACACGTTCTGTCTCCTAGAGATGAACGTACTTTGGTACGAAAAGTGCAAATCAATCCCAGAACAACAGAACAACAGCAAAGGACCTTGTGAAGATGCTGGAGAAAACAGGTACAAAGTATCTATATCCACAGTAAAACGTATATCGACATAATAACAAGGTATTGGAGTGGACATCACAAAGCCCTGACCTCCATCGTATAGAACATTTGTGGGCAGAACTGAAAAGCGTGTGTGTGAGCAAGGAGGCCTACGAACCTGACTCAGTTACACCAGCTCTGTCAGGAGGAATGGACCAAAAGTCACCTAACTTATTGTGGGAAGCTTGTGGAAGGCTACCCGAAACGTTTGACCCAAGTTATTAAACAATTTAATGGCAATGCTACCAAATACTAATTGAGTGTCTGTAAACTTCTGACCCACTAGGAATGTGATGACCATATTAACAATGTACAGGGATGGAGGTAGATATATATAGGGGTAATCATACTATATACAGGGTCTGTACCATATTAACAATGTACAGGGATGGAGGTAGATATATATAGGGGTAATCATACTATATACAGGGTCTGTACCATATTAACAATGTACAGGGATACTGGAGTGATGGAGGTAGATATATATAGGGGTAATCATACTATATACAGGGTCTGTACCATATTAACAATGTACAGGGATGGAGGTAGATATATATAGGGGAAATCATACTATATACAGGGTCAGTACCATATTAACAATGTACAGGGATGGAGGTAGATATATATAGGGGTAATCATACTATATACAGGGTCTGTACCATATTAACAATGTACAGGGATGGAGGTAGATATATATAGGGGTAATCATACTATATACAGGGTCTGTACCATATTAACAATGTACAGGGATACTGGAGTGATGGAGGTAGATATATAATAATATAATATAATAATAATAATAATATATTATTACCCCTATATATATAGGGGTAATCATACTATATACAGGGTGTAACGGCGTTCGTCTGTTGAAGGAAGAGAGTCGGACCGAAATGCAGCGTGTTTGTTACTCAGGATCTTTAATGAATGAAAACAAAACGATACATGAAATAACTAAATACAAAAACAACAAACGGAACGAGAAACCAATTACAGCCTATCAGGTGAAACCTATTACAGCCTATCAGGTGAAACCTATTACAGCCTATCTGGTGAAACCTATTACAGCCTATCAGGTGAAACCTATTACAGCCTATCTGGTGAAACCTATTACAGCCTATCTGGTGAAACCTATTACAGCCTATCTGGTGAAACCTATTACAGCCTATCTGGTGAAACCTATTACAGCCTATCTGGTGAAACCTATTACAGCCTATCTGGTGAAACCTATTACAGCCTGTCTGGTGAAACCTATTACAGCCTATCTGGTGAAACCTATTACAGCCTATCTGGTGAAACCTATTACAGCCTATCTGGTGAAACCTATTACAGCCTATCTGGTGAAACCTATTACAGCCTATCTGGTGAAACCTATTACAGCCTATCTGGTGAAACCTATTACAGCCTATCTGGTGAAACCTATTACAGCCTGTCTGGTGAAACCTATTACAGCCTATCTGGTGAAACCTATTACAGCCTATCTGGTGAAACCTATTACAGCCTATCTGGTGAAACCTATTACAGCCTGTCTGGTGAAACCTATTACAGCCTATCTGGTGAAACCTATTACAGCCTATCTGGTGAAACCTATTACAGCCTATCTGGTGAAACCTATTACAGCCTATCTGGTGAAACCTATTACAGCCTATCTGGTGAAACCTATTACAGCCTGTCTGGTGAAACCTATTACAGCCTATCTGGTGAAACCTATTACAGCCTATCTGGTGAAACCTATTACAGCCTGTCTGGTGAAACCTATTACAGCCTATCTGGTGAAACCTATTACAGCCTATCTGGTGAAACCTATTACAGCCTATCTGGTGAAACCTATTACAGCCTATCTGGTGAAACCTATTACAGCCTATCTGGTGAAACCTATTACAGCCTATCTGGTGAAACCTATTACAGCCTATCTGGTGAAACCTATTACAGCCTATCTGGTGAAACCTATTACAGCCTATCTGGTGAAACCTATTACAGCCTATCTGGTGAAACCTATTACAGCCTATCTGGTGAAACCTATTACAGCCTATCTGGTGAAACCTATTACAGCCTATCTGGTGAAACCTATTACAGCCTATCTGGTGAAACCTATTACAGCCTATCTGGTGAAACCTATTACAGCCTATCTGGTGAAACCTATTACAGCCTATCTGGTGAAACCTATTACAGCCTATCTGGTGAAACCTATTACAGCCTATCTGGTGAAACCTATTACAGCCTATCTGGTGAAACCTATTACAGCCTATCTGGTGAAACCTATTACAGCCTATCTGGTGAAACCTATTACAGCCTATCTGGTGAAACCTATTACAGCCTATCTGGTGAAACCTATTACAGCCTATCTGGTGAAACCTATTACAGCCTATCTGGTGAAACCTATTACAGCCTATCTGGTGAAACCTATTACAGCCTATCTGGTGAAACCTATTACAGCCTATCTGGTGAAACCTATTACAGCCTATCTGGTGAAACCTAATTACAGCCTATCTGGTGAAACCTATTACAGCCTATCTGGTGAAACCTAATTACAGCCTATCTGGTGAAACTACACAGAGACAGGAACGTGAAACCTATTACAGCCTATCTGGTGAAACTACACAGAGACAGGAACGTGAAACCTATTACAGCCTATCTGGTGAAACTACACAGAGACAGGAACGTGAAACCTATTACAGCCTATCTGGTGAAACTACACAGAGACAGGAACGTGAAACCTATTACAGCCTATCTGGTGAAACTACACAGAGACAGGAACGTGAAACCTATTACAGCCTATCTGGTGAAACTACACAGAGACAGGAACGTGAAACCTATTACAGCCTATCTGGTGAAACTACACAGAGACAGGAACGTGAAACCTATTACAGCCTATCTGGTGAAACTACACAGAGACAGGAACGTGAAACCTATTACAGCCTATCTGGTGAAAATACACAGAGACAGGAACGTGAAACCTATTACAGCCTATCTGGTGAAACTACACAGAGACAGGAACGTGAAACCTATTACAGCCTATCTGGTGAAACTACACAGAGACAGGAACGTGAAACCTATTACAGCCTATCTGGTGAAACTACACAGAGACAGGAACGTGAAACCTATTACAGCCTATCTGGTGAAACTACACAGAGACAGGAACGTGAAACCTATTACAGCCTATCTGGTGAAACTACACAGAGACAGGAACGTGAAACCTATTACAGCCTATCTGGTGAAACTACACAGAGACAGGAACGTGAAACCTATTACAGCCTATCTGGTGAAACTACACAGAGACAGGAACGTGAAACCTATTACAGCCTATCTGGTGAAACTACACAGAGACAGGAACGTGAAACCTATTACAGCCTATCTGGTGAAACTACACAGAGACAGGAACGTGAAACCTATTACAGCCTATCTGGTGAAACTACACAGAGACAGGAACGTGAAACCTATTACAGCCTATCTGGTGAAACTACACAGAGACAGGAACGTGAAACCTATTACAGCCTATCTGGTGAAACTACACAGAGACAGGAACGTGAAACCTATTACAGCCTATCTGGTGAAACTACACAGAGACAGGAACGTGAAACCTATTACAGCCTATCTGGTGAAACTACACAGAGACAGGAACGTGAAACCTATTACAGCCTATCTGGTGAAACTACACAGAGACAGGAACGTGAAACCTATTACAGCCTATCTGGTGAAACTACACAGAGACAGGAACGTGAAACCTATTACAGCCTATCTGGTGAAACTACACAGAGACAGGAACGTGAAACCTATTACAGCCTATCTGGTGAAACTACACAGAGACAGGAACGTGAAACCTATTACAGCCTATCTGGTGAAACTACACAGAGACAGGAACGTGAAACCTATTACAGCCTATCTGGTGAAACTACACAGAGACAGGAACGTGAAACCTATTACAGCCTATCTGGTGAAACTACACAGAGACAGGAACGTGAAACCTATTACAGCCTATCTGGTGAAACTACACAGAGACAGGAACGTGAAACCTATTACAGCCTATCTGGTGAAACTACACAGAGACAGGAACGTGAAACCTATTACAGCCTATCTGGTGAAACTACACAGAGACAGGAACGTGAAACCTATTACAGCCTATCTGGTGAAACTACACAGAGACAGGAACGTGAAACCTATTACAGCCTATCTGGTGAAACTACACAGAGACAGGAACGTGAAACCTATTACAGCCTATCTGGTGAAACTACACAGAGACAGGAACGTGAAACCTATTACAGCCTATCTGGTGAACACTACACAGAGACAGGAACGTGAAACCTATTACAGCCTATCTGGTGAAACTACACAGAGACAGGAACGTGAAACCTAATTACAGCCTATCTGGTGAACACTACACAGAGACAGGAACGTGAAACCTATTACAGCCTATCTGGTGAACACTACACAGAGACAGGAACGTGAAACCTATTACAGCCTATCTGGTGAAACTACACAGAGACAGGAACGTGAAACCTATTACAGCCTATCTGGTGAAACTACACAGAGACAGGAACGTGAAACCTATTACAGCCTATCTGGTGAACACTACACAGAGACAGGAACGTGAAACCTATTACAGCCTATCTGGTGAAACTACACAGAGACAGGAACGTGAAACCTATTACAGCCTATCTGGTGAAACTACACAGAGACAGGAACGTGAAACCTATTACAGCCTATCTGGTGAAACTACACAGAGACAGGAACGTGAAACCTATTACAGCCTATCTGGTGAAACTACACAGAGACAGGAACGTGAAACCTATTACAGCCTATCTGGTGAAACTACACAGAGACAGGAACGTGAAACCTATTACAGCCTATCTGGTGAAACTACACAGAGACAGGAACGTGAAACCTAATTACAGCCTATCTGGTGAAACTACACAGAGACAGGAACGTGAAACCTATTACAGCCTATCTGGTGAAACCTATTACAGCCTATCTGGTGAAACCTATTACAGCCTATCTGGTGAAACTACACAGAGACAGGAACGTGAAACCTATTACAGCCTATCTGGTGAAACTACACAGAGACAGGAACGTGAAACCTATTACAGCCTATCTGGTGAAACTACACAGAGACAGGAACGTGAAACCTATTACAGCCTATCTGGTGAAACTACACAGAGACAGGAACGTGAAACCTATTACAGCCTATCTGGTGAAACTACACAGAGACAGGAACGTGAAACCTATTACAGCCTATCTGGTGAAACTACACAGAGACAGGAACGTGAAACCTATTACAGCCTATCTGGTGAAACTACACAGAGACAGGAACGTGAAACCTATTACAGCCTATCTGGTGAAACTACACAGAGACAGGAACGTGAAACCTATTACAGCCTATCTGGTGAAACTACACAGAGACAGGAACGTGAAACCTATTACAGCCTATCTGGTGAAAATACACAGAGACAGGAACGTGAAACCTATTACAGCCTATCTGGTGAAACTACACAGAGACAGGAACGTGAAACCTATTACAGCCTATCTGGTGAAACTACACAGAGACAGGAACGTGAAACCTATTACAGCCTATCTGGTGAAACTACACAGAGACAGGAACGTGAAACCTATTACAGCCTATCTGGTGAAACTACACAGAGACAGGAACGTGAAACCTATTACAGCCTATCTGGTGAAACTACACAGAGACAGGAACGTGAAACCTATTACAGCCTATCTGGTGAAACTACACAGAGACAGGAACGTGAAACCTATTACAGCCTATCTGGTGAAACTACACAGAGACAGGAACGTGAAACCTATTACAGCCTATCTGGTGAAACTACACAGAGACAGGAACGTGAAACCTATTACAGCCTATCTGGTGAAACTACACAGAGACAGGAACGTGAAACCTATTACAGCCTATCTGGTGAAACTACACAGAGACAGGAACGTGAAACCTATTACAGCCTATCTGGTGAAACTACACAGAGACAGGAACGTGAAACCTATTACAGCCTATCTGGTGAAACTACACAGAGACAGGAACGTGAAACCTATTACAGCCTATCTGGTGAAACTACACAGAGACAGGAACGTGAAACCTATTACAGCCTATCTGGTGAAACTACACAGAGACAGGAACGTGAAACCTATTACAGCCTATCTGGTGAAACTACACAGAGACAGGAACGTGAAACCTATTACAGCCTATCTGGTGAAACTACACAGAGACAGGAACGTGAAACCTATTACAGCCTATCTGGTGAAACTACACAGAGACAGGAACGTGAAACCTATTACAGCCTATCTGGTGAAACTACACAGAGACAGGAACGTGAAACCTATTACAGCCTATCTGGTGAAACTACACAGAGACAGGAACGTGAAACCTATTACAGCCTATCTGGTGAAACTACACAGAGACAGGAACGTGAAACCTATTACAGCCTATCTGGTGAAACTACACAGAGACAGGAACGTGAAACCTATTACAGCCTATCTGGTGAAACTACACAGAGACAGGAACGTGAAACCTATTACAGCCTATCTGGTGAAACTACACAGAGACAGGAACGTGAAACCTATTACAGCCTATCTGGTGAAACTACACAAAGACAGGAACACTCACCCACGAAATACACAGCGAAACTATGGTTCCCAATCAGAGACAACGATAATCACCTGACTCTGATTGAGAATCGCCTCAGGCAGCCAAGCCTAACAACACCCCTAATCAGCCACGATCCCAAATAATACAAACCCCAATACGAAAACAACATATAAACCCATGTCACACCCTGGCCTACCCAAACATATAACAATAACACAAAATACAATGACCAAGGCGTGACACAGGGTCAGTACCATATTAACAATGTACAGGGATGGAGGTATATATATATAGGGGTAATCATACTATATACAGGGTCAGTACCATATTAACAATGTACAGGGATACTGGAGTGATGGAGGTAGATATGTACAGGGATAGTGGAGTGATGGAGGTAGATATGTACAGGGTTACTGGAGTGATGGAGGTAGATATGTACAGGGAGTGATGGAGGTAGATATGTACAGGGATACTGGAGTGATGGAGGTAGATATGTACAGGGATAGTGGAGTGATGGAGGTAGATATGTACAGGGATAGTGGAGTGATGGAGGTAGATATGTACAGGGATAGTGGAGTGATGGAGGTAGATATGTACAGGGAGTGATGGAGGTAGATATGTACAGGGATACTGGAGTGATGGAGGTAGATATGTACAGGGATAGTGGAGTGATGTAGGTAGATATGTACAGGGAGTGATGGAGGTAGATATGTACAGGGATACTGGAGTGATGGAGGTAGATATATACAGGGATACTGGAGTGATGGAGGTAGATATGTACAGGGATACTGGAGTGATGGAGGTAGATATGTACAGGGATACTGGAGTGATGGAGGTAGATATGTACAGGGATAGTGGAGTGATGGAGGTAGATATGTACAAGGATACTGGAGTGATGGAGGTAGATATGTACAGGGATAGTGGAGTGATGTAGGTAGATATGTACAGGGAGTGATGGATGTTCAACGTAGTATTTCTCTATGAAAATGTTTGCATTAAAGGAAGTCATTTCTGGTTGAATGACATCAAATACTTTATTGAAGAATCATTACCAATCACCGACGAAGGTGGAGTAGACTTCAGCCCCGAACTTTCGGCTTGCCTCCAGAGTATTTTGTTGTTGTTGTCCCCAAACAACTGAAAGAACCCTCACCGAAGTCCAAAAACCAACAAAACATCACAAAATGTCATAATATCTGAAGAAAGTCTTCCATGTTTCAGCTGGGAGGCATGAGGATGCCGTTAGAGGGAGCATACTTAAGTTTACACAAGACACCACATAAGACATAAGGTATGCATCCTAAATAGCACACTATTCCCTTTATAGGGCACTACTTTTGACCAGAGCCATGTGCACTAGATAGGTAGTAGGGTACCATTTGGGATGGAAGCCATGAATTGGAATGGAAACACTTCATCTATCAAGTTTATTCTTTACACATGTGAATACTCTGCTCATTATGCAAATACGGTGCTTATTAATGCACAGGGAGAGTGAATCAGGAAACATTTGAACTCTTCCTGAATAAAAATACGACCCAGAATCCTCTTGGTGGTGCACCCGAGATGTCCTATTTTGTGTGCCTTGATAATGACTGTAGACACACGCATGCACGGACACACATACATGCACGGACACACACACACACAAATTAACAAGCACTCACAGGAGTACACACATGCACGCACGCAAACATGCACGCCCACAAAGCAGGCGTATAATGTTGGGGTTAATTGGGCCGGCGTAGATTCAATAATTAAAATGGCTCCCTAGTGATTCCAGCCTCAAATCTGGGCCTCCTCTGTTGAAGTTTGGGTTAGTGTTTGGGTTAGTGTTTTGGGTTAGTGTTTGGGTTAGTGTTTTAGGTTAGTGTTTGGGTTAATGTTTGGGTTAGTGTTTTGGGTTAGTGTTTTGGGTTAGTATTTTGGGTTAGTGTTTTGGGTTAGTGTTTGGGTTAGTGTTTTGGGTTAGTGTTTGGGTTAGTGTTTTAGGTTAGTGTTTTAGGTTAGTGTTTTGGGTTAGTGTTTGGGTTAGTGTTTTGGGTTAGTGTTTTGGGTTAGTGTTTTGGGTTAATGTTTTGGGTTAGTGTTTGGGTTAGTGTTTTGGGTTAATGTTTTGGGTTAATGTTTTGGGTTAGTGTTTGTAATATGTCTGTTTATGGAAGTGTAGAGGTAGATTAATACCTTGAATTGGAAAAGAATGTGTTTGAATGTGTTGAACTAAATGCATTGGCATTTGGTTTTTGGTTAAGGTTAGTGTTAGGGTTAAGGTTAGTGTTAGGGTCAGGATGGTGGGCCTAGCGAATACCTATTATGTAATACCTAACCTCTAAAAGTCTAAGCTGTTCAGACGAATCCCGTGACGCTTGTAGGAGTCGTGTTCATGAGAGTCTCCCCTTTCCACAGCGTATTCAATCATTTGTATGCCAAGCAGTTCGGATGCTACAACCAATTTTTGGTGATGTCTCACGGTCGGACAGCTGTAGCTTGGCCACCTTTCACCGCAGAGTTGGATTGAGACGCAACCATTGCAAAACCTGATATCTCTAGCTTTAACAAAACCTGATATCTCTAGCTTTAATAAAACCTGATATCTCTAGCTTATACTGATATCTCTAGCTTAAACTGATATCTCTAGCTTTAACATAACCTGATATCTCTAGCTTAAACTGATATCTCTAGCTTAAACTGATATCTCTAGCTTAAACTGATATTTCTAGTTTAAACTGATATCTCTAGCTTAAACTGATATCTCTAGCTTAAACTGATATCTCTAGCTTTAACATAACCTGATATCTCTATCTTAAACTGATATCTCTAGTTTAAACTGATATATCTAGCTTAAACTGATATCTCTAGTTTAAACTGATATCTCTAGCTTAAACTGATATCTCTAGCTTAAACTGATATCTCTAGCTTAAACTGATATCTCTAGTTTAAACTGATATCTCTAGCTTAAACTGATATCTCTAGCTTAAACTGATATCTCTATCTTAAACTGATATCTCTAGCTTTAACATAACCTGATATCTCTAGCTTAAACTGATATCTCTAGCTTAAACTGATATCTCTAGCTTAAACAAAACCTAATATCTCTAGCTTAAACTGATATCGCTAGCTTTAACATAACCTGATATCTCTGCCTTAAACTGATATCTCTAGCTTAAACTGATATCTCTAGCTTAAACTGATATCTCTAGCTTTAACATAACCTGATATCTCTAGTTTAAACTGATATATCTAGCTTAAACTGATATCTCTAGTTTAAACTGATATCTCTAGCTTTAAACTGATATCTCTAGCTTAAACTGATATCTCTATCTTAAACTGATATCTCTAGTTTAAACTGATATCTCTAGCTTAAACTGATATCTCTAGCTTAAACTGATATCTCTAGCTTTAACATAACCTGATATCTCTAGCTTAAACTGATATCTCTAGTTTAAACTGATATCTGTAGCTTAAACTGATATCTCTAGTTTAAACTGATAGCTCTAGCTTAAACTGATATCTCTAGCTTAAACTGATATCTCTATCTTAAACTGATATCTCTAGTTTAAACTGATATCTCTAGCTTAAACTGATATCTCTAGCTTAAACTGATATCTCTAGCTTTAACATAACCTGATATCTCTAGCTTAAACTGATATCTCTAGTTTAAACTGATATCTCTAGCTTAAACTGATATCTCTAGTTTAAACTGATATCTCTAGCTTAAACTGATATCTCTAGCTTAAACTGATATCTCTAGCTTTACCATAACCTGATATCTCTAGCTTAAACTGATATCTCTAGCTTAAACTGATATCTCTAGCTTTAACAAAACCTAATATCTCTAGCTTAAACTGATATCTCTAGCTTAAACAAAACCTAATATCTCTATCTTAAACTGATATCTCTAGCTTTAACATAACCTGATATCTCTACCTTAAACTGATATCTCTAGCTTAAACTGATATCTCTAGCTTTAACATAACCTGATATCTCTAGCTTAAACTGATATCTCTAGCTTAAACTGATATCTCTAGCTTAAACTGATATCTCTAGCTTAAACTGATATTTCTAGTTTAAACTGATATCTCTAGCTTTAACAAAACCTGATATCTCTAGCTTTAACAAAACCTGATATCTCTAGCTTTAATAAAACCTGATATCTCTAGCTTATACTGATATCTCTAGCTTAAACTGATATCTCTAGCTTTAACATAACCTGATATCTCTAGCTTAAACTGATATCTCTAGCTTAAACTGATATCTCTAGCTTAAACTGATATCTCTAGCTTAAACTGATATCTCTAGTTTAAACTGATATCTCTAGCTTAAACTGATATCTCTAGCTTAAACTGATATCTCTATCTTAAACTGATATCTCTAGCTTTAACATAACCTGATATCTCTAGCTTAAACTGATATCTCTAGCTTAAACTGATATCTCTAGCTTAAACAAAACCTAATATCTCTAGCTTAAACTGATATCGCTAGCTTTAACATAACCTGATATCTCTGCCTTAAACTGATATCTCTAGCTTAAACTGATATCTCTAGCTTAAACTGATATCTCTAGCTTTAACATAACCTGATATCTCTAGTTTAAACTGATATATCTAGCTTAAACTGATATCTCTAGTTTAAACTGATATCTCTAGCTTTAAACTGATATCTCTAGCTTAAACTGATATCTCTATCTTAAACTGATATCTCTAGTTTAAACTGATATCTCTAGCTTAAACTGATATCTCTAGCTTAAACTGATATCTCTAGCTTTAACATAACCTGATATCTCTAGCTTAAACTGATATCTCTAGTTTAAACTGATATCTGTAGCTTAAACTGATATCTCTAGTTTAAACTGATAGCTCTAGCTTAAACTGATATCTCTAGCTTAAACTGATATCTCTATCTTAAACTGATATCTCTAGTTTAAACTGATATCTCTAGCTTAAACTGATATCTCTAGCTTAAACTGATATCTCTAGCTTTAACATAACCTGATATCTCTAGCTTAAACTGATATCTCTAGTTTAAACTGATATCTCTAGCTTAAACTGATATCTCTAGTTTAAACTGATATCTCTAGCTTAAACTGATATCTCTAGCTTAAACTGATATCTCTAGCTTTACCATAACCTGATATCTCTAGCTTAAACTGATATCTCTAGCTTAAACTGATATCTCTAGCTTTAACAAAACCTAATATCTCTAGCTTAAACTGATATCTCTAGCTTAAACAAAACCTAATATCTCTAGCTTAAACTGATATCTCTAGCTTTAACATAACCTGATATCTCTACCTTAAACTGATATCTCTAGCTTAAACTGATATCTCTAGCTTTAACATAACCTGATATCTCTAGCTTAAACTGATATCTCTAGCTTAAACTGATATCTCTAGCTTAAACTGATATCTCTAGCTTAAACTGATATTTCTAGTTTAAACTGATATCTCTAGCTTTAACAAAACCTGATATCTCTAGCTTTAACAAAACCTGATATCTCTAGCTTTAATAAAACCTGATATCTCTAGCTTATACTGATATCTCTAGCTTAAACTGATATCTCTAGCTTTAACATAACCTGATATCTCTAGCTTAAACTGATATCTCTAGCTTAAACTGATATCTCTAGCTTAAACTGATATCTCTAGCTTAAACTGATATTTCTAGTTTAAACTGATATCTCTAGCTTAAACTGATATCTCTAGCTTAAACTGATATCTCTAGCTTTAACATAACCTGATATCTCTAGCTTAAACTGATATCTCTAGTTTAAACTGATATATCTAGCTTAAACTGATATCTCTAGTTTAAACTGATATCTCTAGCTTAAACTGATATCTCTAGCTTAAACTGATATCTCTAGCTTAAACTGATATCTCTAGTTTAAACTGATATCTCTAGCTTAAACTGATATCTCTAGCTTAAACTGATATCTCTATCTTAAACTGATATCTCTAGCTTTAACATAACCTGATATCTCTAGCTTAAACTGATATCTCTAGCTTAAACTGATATCTCTAGCTTAAACAAAACCTAATATCTCTATCTTAAACTGATATCGCTAGCTTTAACATAACCTGATATCTCTGCCTTAAACTGATATCTCTAGCTTAAACTGATATCTCTAGCTTAAACTGATATCTCTAGCTTTAAAATAACCTGATATCTCTAGCTTAAACTGATATCTCTAGTTTAAACTGATATCTGTATCTTAAACTGATATCTCTAGTTTAAACTGATAGCTCTAGCTTAAACTGATATCTCTAGCTTAAACTGATATCTCTATCTTAAACTGATATCTCTAGTTTAAACTGATATCTCTAGCTTAAACTGATATCTCTAGCTTAAACTGATATCTCTAGCTTTAACATAACCTGATATCTCTAGCTTAAACTGATATCTCTAGTTTAAACTGATATCTCTAGCTTAAACTGATATCTCTAGTTTAAACTGATATCTCTAGCTTAAACTGATATCTCTAGCTTAAACTGATATCTCTAGCTTAAACTGATATCTCTAGCTTTACCATAACCTGATATCTCTAGCTTAAACTGATATCTCTAGCTTAAACTGATATCTCTAGCTTTAACAAAACCTAATATCTCTAGCTTAAACTGATATCTCTAGCTTAAACAAAACCTAATATCTCTAGCTTAAACTGATATCTCTAGCTTTAACATATCCTGATATCTCTACCTTAAACTGATATCTCTAGCTTAAACTGATATCTCTAGCTTTAACATAACCTGATATCTCTATCTTAAACTGATATCTCTAGCTTTAACAAAACCTGATATCTCTAGCTTAAACAAAACCTGATATCTCTATCTTAAACTGATATCTCTAGTTTAAACTGATATCTCTAGTTTAAACTGATATATCTAGCTTAAACTGATATCTCTAGTTTAAACTGATATCTCTATCTTAAACTGATATCTCTAGCTTAAACTGATATCTCTAGCTTAAACTGATATTTCTAGTTTAAACTGATATCTCTAGCTTAAACTGATATCTCTATCTTAAACTGATATCTCTAGCTTAAACTGATATCTCTAGCTTTAACATAACCTGGTATCTCTATCTTAAACTGATATCTCTAGTTTAAACTGATATGTCTAGCTTAAACTGATATCTCTAGCTTAAACTGATATCTCTATCTTAAACTGATATCTCTAGTCTAAGCTGTACAGACGAATCCTGTGGCGCTTGTAGGAGTCGTGTTCATGAGAGTCTCCTCTTTCCACAGCGTATTCAATCATTTGTATGCCAAGCCGTTCGGATGCTACAACCAATTGTTTGAGATGTCTCATGGTCGGACAGCTGTAGCTTGGCCACCTTTCACCGCAGAGTTGGATTGAGACGCAACCATTGCAAAACCTGATATCTCTAGCTTTAACAAAACCTGATATCTCTAGCTTTAACAAAACCTGATATCTCTAGCTTTAACAAAACCTGATATCTCTAGTTTATACTGATATCTCTAGCTTTAACAAAACCTGATATCTCTAGCTTTAACAAAACCTGATATCTCTAGCTTATACTGATATCTCTAGCTTTAACAAAACCTGATATCTCTAGCTTAAACGGATATCTCTAGCTTTAACAAAAGCTAATATCTCTAGCTTTAACAAAACCTAATATCTCTAGCTTAGACTGATATCTCTAGCTTTAACAAAACCTGATATCTCTAGCTTAAACTGATATCTCTAGCTTTAACAAAACCCAATATCTCTAGCTTAAACTGATATCTCTAGCTTTAACAAAACCTGATATCTCTACCTTATACTGATATCTCTAGCTTAAACTGATATCTCTAGCTTTAACAAAACCTGATATCTCTAGCTTTAACAAAACCTGATATCTCCAGCTTTAACAAAACCATATATCTCTAGCTTTAACGAAACCTAATATCTCTAGCTTTAACAAAACCTGATATCTCTAGCTTAAACTGATATCTCTAGCTTTAACAAAACCTGATATCACAAGTTTAATCAAAACCTGATATCTCTAGTTTAAACAAAACCTGATATCTCTAGCTTTAACAAAACCTGATATCTCTAGTTTAAACAAAACCTGATATCTCTAGCTTTAACAAAACCTGATATCTCTAGCTTAAACGGATATCTCTAGCTTTAACAAAAGCTAATATCTCTAGCTTTAACAAAACCTAATATCTCTAGCTTAAACTGATATCTCTAGCTTTAACAAAACCTAATATCTCTAGCTTAAACTGATATCTCTAGCTTTAACAAAACCTGATATCTCTACCTTATACTGATATCTCTAGCTTAAACTGATATCTCTAGCTTTAACAAAACCTGATATCTCTAGCTTTAACAAAACCTGATATCTCTAGCTTTAACAAAACCTGATATCTCCAGCTTTAACAAAACCATATATCTCTAGCTTTAACGAAACCTAATATCTCTAGCTTTAACAAAACCTGATATCTCTAGCTTAAACTGATATCTCTAGCTTTAACAAAACCTGATATCTCCAGCTTTAACAAAACCATATATCTCTAGCTTTAACGAAACCTAATATCTCTAGCTTTAACAAAACCTGATATCTCTAGCTTAAACTGATATCTCTAGCTTTAACAAAACCTGATATCACAAGTTTAATCAAAACCTGATATCTCTAGTTTAAACAAAACCTGATATCTCAAGTTTAAACAAAACCTGATATCTCCAGCTTAAACTGATTGTTTTATTATGTTACTTAGATTGACGCACTGGTGCATCAATTTGAATCTTATGGATTAAAGATCAAACCGCAAACTTAAAAATTGGGTCAATATGTTTCTAATTAGCAGCCCATTAAGCAGATATTGACATGTAAGTCAATAATTTGATTGGAATACACTATTTATTTTTTATTTATTTAACTAGACATGTCAGTCAGTTAAGAAAACAGTCTTATTTACAATGATGGCCTACCGGGGGAATAGTGGGTTAATTCACTGCCTTGTTCAGAATGATAGATGTGTACCTTGTCAGCTCAGGGATTCAATTCAGCAACCTTTCGCTTACCGGCCCAATGCTCTAACCACAAGGCTACCTGCCGCCACCTACACTACATGTCCAGAAGTATGTGGACACCTGCTTATCGAACATCTCATTCCAAAATCATGTGCATGAATATGGAGTTGGTCCCACCTTTGCTGCTATAACAGCCTACACTCTTCTGGGAAGGCTCTCCACTAGATGTTGGAACATTGCTTCTATAACAGCCTCCACTCTTCTGGGAAAGCTCTCCACTAGATGTTGGAACATTGCTTCTATAACAGCCTCCACTCTTCTGGGAAGGCTTTCCATTAGATGTTGGAACATTGCTGCTATAACAGCCTCCACACTTATGGGAAGGCTTTCCACTAGATGTTGGAACATTGCATCCATTCAGCCACAAGAGCATTAGTGGCTGGCTCGCAGTCGGTATTCCAATTAATCCCAAAAGGTGTTCTATGCGGTTGAGGTCAGGGCTTTGTGCAGGCCAGTAGAGTTCTTCCACACCAATCTCGACAAACCATCTCTTTATGGAACTCACTTTGTGCATGGTGGCTTTGTCATGTGAAACAGGAAAGGGCCTTCCCCAAACTGTTGCTACAAAGTTGGAAGCACACAATTATCTAAAATGTCATTGTATGCTGTAGCATTAAGATACCCCCTTCTCTGTAACTACAGGGCCCAAACCATGACAAACTGCCCCAGACCATTATTCATCCTCCTCCACCAAACAGTTGGCACTATACATTGGGGCGGGTAGCGTTCTTCTGTCATCCGCCAAAACCTAGATTTTTCAGTTGGACTGCCAGATGGTGAAGCGTGATTCATCACTCCAGAGTGTCATGCAGGTGATAGAGGACCCAAAAGCGACTTAACAGAAACAGAGTTTATTCAAATCCAAACAGGGAGTAACAGAAATCCTCTAGTCTGTAGAGGGGAATAACAAGAGAAGCGGCCACAGACTGCAGGTCGCTTCGGGTAGGCGCAGGCCGTAGTAGACAGAGACACCTGCTCACACGCAGCATCTGATGAAGGCAAAAAACACGACAGGACAGGGCGAAACACAATCACAGCATGGTGAATACAAAACAAGGAACCGACGGGACAGGAACGGAACACAAAGGAATAAATAGGGACTCTAATCAGGGGAAAGGATCGGGAACAGGTGTGGGAAGACTAAATGATGATTAGGGGAATAGGAACAGCTGGGAGCAGGAACGGAACGATAGAGAGAGGAGAGAGAGGGAGGGGGAGAGAGAGGGATAGAAAAAGGGAACGAACCTAATAAGACCAGCAGGGGGAAACGAACAGAAGGAAAAGCAAAATGACAAGATGATATAAGACAAAACATGACAGTACCCCCCACTCACCGAGCGCCTCCTGGCGCTCTCGAGGAGGAACACTGGCGGCAACGGAGGAAATCATAGATCAAACGGTCCAGCACGTCCCGAGAAAGAACCCAACTCCTCTCCTCAGGACCGTAACGAAAAACGATAAAAAGGGAAACTAGGGTACTACTCTAAAAAAAAAAATGAGAACTAGGGACAGACTGAGACACAGCAAGGGCAGGAACAAGAACAGGAGAGATGCGATGGCAGGGAACAGACTGAGACCCAGCAAGACCAGGAGCAGAAGCAGAAAAAAATTACCAGACTTCTTCTGCGCGCAGTCTGAACACGCAGCCACGAAACGGCGCGTGTCACGCTCCTGAGTCGGCCACCAAAAGCGCTGGCGAATAGACGCAAGAGTGCCTCGAACACCGGGATGACCAGCTAACTTGGCAGAGTGAGCCCACTGAAGAACAGCCAGACGAGTGGAAACAGGAACGAAAAGGAGGTTACTAGGACAAGCGCGCGGCGACGCAGTGTGCGTGAGTGCTTGCTTAACCTGTCTTTCAATTCCCCAGACTGTCAACCCGACAACACGCCCATAAGGAAGAATCCCCTCGAGATCAGTAGAAGCCACAGAAGAACTAAACAGACGGGATAAGGCATCAGGCTTGGTGTTCTTGCTACCCGGACGGTAAGAAATCACAAACTCGAAACGAGCGAAAAACAACGCCCAACGAGCTTGACGGGCATTAAGTCGTTTGGCAGAACGGATGTACTCAAGGTTCTTATGGTCTGTCCAAACGACAAAAGGAACGGTCGCCCCCTCCAACCACTGTCGCCATTCGCCTAGGGCTAAGCGGATGGCGAGCAGTTCACGGTTACCCACATCATAGTTGCGCTCAGATGGCGACAGGCGATGAGAAAAATAAGCGCAAGGATGAACCTTATCGTCAGACTGGAAGCGCTGGGATAGAATGGCTCCTACGCCTACCTCTGAAGCGTCAACCTCGACAATGAATTGTCTAGTGACGTCAGGAGTAACGAGGATAGGAGCGGACGTAAAACGTTCTTTTAGAAGATCAAAAGCTCCCTGGGCGGAACCGGACCACTTAAAACACGTCTTGACAGAAGTAAGAGCTGTGAGAGGGGCAGCAACTTGACCGAAATTACGAATGAAACGCCGATAGAAATTAGCGAAACCTAAAAAGCGCTGCAACTCGACACGTGACCTTGGAACGGGCCAATCACTGACAGCTTGGACCTTAGCGGAATCCATCTGAATGCCTTCAGCGGAAATAACGGAACCGAGAAAAGTAACGGAGGAGACATGAAAAGAGCACTTCTCAGCCTTTACGTAGAGACAATTCTCTAAAAGGCGCTGTAGAACACGTCGAACGTGCTGAACATGAATCTCGAGTGACGGAGAAAAAATCAGGATATCGTCAAGATAGACAAAAACAAAAATGTTCAGCATGTCTCTCAGAACATCATTAACTAATGCCTGAAAAACAGCTGGCGCATTGGCGAGACCGAACGGCAGAACCCGGTACTCAAAATGCCCTAACGGAGTGTTAAACGCCGTTTTCCACTCGTCCCCCTCTCTGATGCGCACGAGATGGTAAGCGTTACGAAGGTCCAACTTAGTAAAGCACCTGGCTCCCTGCAGAATCTCGAAGGCTGATGACATAAGGGGAAGCGGATAACGATTCTTAACCGTTATGTCATTCAGCCCTCGATAATCCACGCAGGGGCGCAGAGTACCGTCCTTCTTCTTAACAAAAAGAACCCCGCCCCGGCCGGAGAAGAAGAAGGCACTATGGTACCGGCGTCAAGAGACACAGACAAATAATCCTCGAGAGCCTTACGTTCGGGAGCCGACAGAGAGTATAGTCTACCTCGAGGAGGAGTGGTCCCCGGAAGGAGATCAATACTACAATCATACGACCGGTGAGGAGGAAGGGAGTTGGCTCGGGACCGACTGAAGACCGTGCGCAGATCATGATATTCCTCCGGCACTCCTGTCAAATCGCCAGGTTCCTCCTGGGAAGTAGGGACAGAAGAAACGGGAGGGATGGCAGACATTAAACACTTCACATGACAAGAAACGTTCCAGGATAGGATAGAATTACTAGACCAATTAATAGAAGGATTATGACATACTAGCCAGGGATGACCCAAAACAACAGGTGTAAACGGTGAACGGAAAATCAAAAAAGAAATAGTCTCACTGTGGTTACCAGATACTGTGAGGGTTAAAGGTAGTGTCTCAAATCTGATACTGGGAAGATGACTACCATCTAAGGCAAACATGGGCGTAGGCTTGTCTAACGGTCTGAAAGGAATGTTATGTTTCCGAACCCATGCTTCGTCCATGAAACAACCCTCAGCCCCAGAGTCAATCAAGGCACTGCATGTAGCACCCGAACCGGTCCAGCGTAGATGGACCGACATAGTAGTACAAGATCTAGATGAAGAGACCTGAGTAGTAGCGCTCACCAGTAGCCCTCCGCTTACTGATGGGCTCTGGCCTCTTACTGGACATGAATTAACAAAATGTCCAGCAACTCCGCAATAGAGGCACAGGCGGTTGGTGATCCTCCGTTCCCTCTCCTTAGTCGAGATGCGAATCCCTCCCAGCTGCATGGGCTCAGTCTCAAAGCCAGAGGAGGGAGATGGTTGCGATGCGGAGCAGGGAAACACCGTTGATGCGAGCTCTCTTCCACGAGCCCGGTGACGAAGATCTACCCGTCGTTCTATGCGGATGGCGAGAGCAATCAAAGAGTCCACATCTGAAGGAACCTCCCGGGAGAGAATCTCATCCTTAACCACTGCGTGGAGTCCTCCAGAAAACGAGCGAGCAGCGCCGGCTCGTTCCACTCACTAGAGGCAGCAAGAGTGCGAAACTCAATAGAATAATCCGTTATGGACCGTTCACCTTGGCATAAGGAAGCCAGGGCCCTAGAAGCCTCCCTACCAAAAACTGAACGGTCAAAAACCCGAATCATCTCCTCTTTAAAGTTCTGGAACTTGTTAGAGCAATCAGCCCTTGCCTCCCAGATAGCTGTGCCCCATTCTCGAGCCCGGCCAGTAAGGAGTGAAATGACGTAAGCAACCCGAGCTCTCTCTCTAGAGTATGTGTTGGGTTGGAGAGAGAACACAATCTCACACTGCGTGAGAAAGGAGCGGCACTCAGTGGGCTGCCCGGAGTAGCAAGGTGGGTTATTAACCCTAGGTTCTGGAGGCTCGGCAGGCCAGGAAGTAACAGGTGGCACGAGACGTAGACTCTGGAACTGTCCAGAGAGGTCGGAAACCTGAGCGGCCAGGTTCTCCACGGCATGGCGAGCAGCAGACAATTCCTGCTCGTGTCTGCCGAGCATGGCTCCTTGGATCTCGACGGCAGTGTAACGAGCGTCTGAAGTCGCTGGGTCCATTACTTGGTCGGTTCCTTCTGTCATGCAGGTGATAGAGGACCCAAAAGCGACTTAACAGAAACAGAGTTTATTCAAATCCAAACAGGGAGTAACAGAAATCCTCTAGTCTGTAGAGGGGAATAACAAGAGAAGCGGCCACAGACTGCAGGTCGCTTCGGGTAGGCGCAGGCCGTAGTAGACAGAGACACCTGCTCACACGCAGCATCTGATGAAGGCAAAAAAACCCGACAGGACAGGGCGAAACACAATCACAGCATGGTGAATACAAAACAAGGAACCGACGGGACAGGAACGGAACACAAAGGAATAAATAGGGACTCTAATCAGGGGGAAAGGATCGGGAACAGGTGTGGGAAGACTAAATGATGATTAGGGGAATAGGAACAGCTGGGAGCAGGAACGGAACGATAGAGAGAGGAGAGAGAGGGAGGGGGAGAGAGAGGGATAGAAAAAGGGAACGAACCTAATAAGACCAGCAGGGGGAAACGAACAGAAGGAAAAGCAAAATGACAAGATGATATAAGACAAAACATGACACAGAGAACGCATTTCCACTGCTCCAGAGTCCACTGGCAGCGAGCGCGAACACCAGGTGACACCAGGTGACGTCTGGCATTGTGTAAGGCTTGTGTGCGGCTGCTTGGCCATGAAAACCCATTTCATGAAGCTCCTGACAAACAGTTATTGTGCTGACGTTGCTTCCAGAGGCAGTTTGCAACTTGTTTACGTGTTACTTGCTTCAGCATCCTGCGGTCCCATTGTTGCCCCGAAATGTTTCCACTTCACAATAACAGCACTTACAGTTCTAGCAAGGCAGAAATTTGATGAACTGACTCATTGGAAAGGTGGCATCCTATGACGGTGCCAAGTTGAAAGTCAATGAGCTTTTCAGTGAAGCCATTCAACTGCCAATGTTTTGTCTATGGAGATTGCATGGTTGTCTATGGAGATTGCATGGTTGTCTATGGAGATTGCATGGCTGTGTGCTCAATTTTATACACCTGTCACCTATTGTCTTTACTTTAACCCTAACAGATGAGCTAAATGAATTTCATGCTCGATTGAGACAAGAAATACCAACTTTTCCAGGTGGCTGTGTAATCACGCTCTCCGTAGCCGATGTGAGCAATACCTTTAAACAGGTCAAGATTAACAAAGCCGTGGGGCCAGACTGATCACCATGACGTTTACTCAAAGCATACACAGACCAATCGGCAAGTGTCTTCATTGACATTTTCAACCTCTGCTTGGCCGAGTCTGTATACCTGAACTCAGCAAAAAAAGAAACGTCCTCTCACTGTCAACTGCGTTTATATTCAGCACACATAACATGTTTAAAGACTAAATAAGATTCAACAACTGAGACATAAACTGAACAAGTTCCACAGACATGTGACTAACATAAATGGAATAATGTGTCTCTGAACAAAGGAGTGTCAAAATCAAAAGTAACAGTCAGTATCTGGTGTGGCCACCAGCTGCATTAACTTCTTTGGGATAGGGGGCAGCATTTTCACTTTTTGTTGAATAGCATGCCCAGAGTAAACTGCCTCCTACTCAGTCCCAGATGCTAATATATGCATATTATTAGTAGTATTGGATAGAAAACACTCTAAAGTTTCTAAAACTGTTTAAATTATGTCTGTGAGTATAATAGAACTCATATGACAGGCAAAAACCTGAGAAAAAATCAAAACAGGAAGTGGGAATCTGAGGTTTGTAGATTTTGAACTCAGCCCCTATCGAATTCACAGTGAGATATGGGTTATGTTGCACTTCCTAAGGCGTCCACTAGATGTCAACCGTCTTTAGAATGCTGTTTCAGGCTTCTACAGTGAAGGGGGGCTGGATGGGAGCTGTTTGACTAAGGGGTCTGCCAGCAGTCTCGTTCTCAGTCACGCGCATTTCAAATGAGAGGTAGCTCTCTGCTTTTCTACAGACAATGGAATTCTCCGGTTGGAACATTCTCCGGTTGGAACATTCTCCGGTTGGAACATTCTCCGGTTGGAACATGAAGGTCATCAAAGGTAAGTGAATATTTATAATGCTATTTCTGACTTCTGTTGACTCCACAACATGGCGGATATTTCTTTTGGCTGGTTTGTGCTCTGAGCGCTCTACTCAGATCGTGCTAAAGTTTTTGGGAAATCTGACACAGCAGTTACATTAATTAAGGAGAAGTGTATCTAAAGTTCCATGCATAACACTTGAATTTTCCTCAACATTTATAATGAGTATTTATGTGAATTCATGTTGCCCTCTGCACAATCACCGCATGTTTTGGAACTACTGAACGTAACACGCCAATGTAAAATATGATTTTTGGATATAAATATGAACTTTATCAAACAAAACATGCATGTATTGTGTAACATTAAGTCCTATGAGTTTCATCTGATGAAGATTATCAAAGGTTAGTGATTCATTTTCTCTCTATTTGTGCTTTTTGTGACTCCTCTCTTTGGCTGGAAAAATGGCTGGGTTTTTCTGTGGCTTGGTGGTGACCTAACATAATTGTTTGTTGAGCTATCGCTGTAAAGCATTTTTTAAATCAGACAGTGACTGGATTAACGATAATTTTATCTTTAAAATGCTGTAAAATACTTGTATGTTTGAGAAATTTGATTTATGAGATTTCTGTTGATTTGTATTTGGCGCCCTGTGATTTCATTGGCTGTTGGCCTGGGAACCCCAGTCCTAGGCAGGTTAATTAAGTACTGCAGTACATCTCCTCATGGACGAGACCAGATTTGCCAGTTCTTGCTGTGAGATGTAACCCCACTCTTCCATCAAGGCACCTAAAAGATCACAGACATTTCTGGGGGGTAATGGCCCTAGACCACACCCTCTGATCCAACAGGTCTCAGACATGCTCAGTGGGATTAAGATCCGGGCTCTTCGTTTGCCGTGGCAGAACACTGACATTCCTGTTTTGCCGCAAATCACATACAGAACGAGCAGTATGGCTGGTGGCATTGTCATGCTGGAAGGTCATGTCAGGATGAGCTTACAGGAAGGGTACCACATGAGGGAGAAGGACGTCTTCCCTGTAACGCAAAGCATTGAGATTGACTGCAATGTCAACAAGCTCAGTCCAATGATGCTGTGACACACTGCCCCAGACCATGATGGACCCTCCACCTCCAAATCAATTCCGCTCCAGAGTACAGGCCTCGGTGTAGTGCTCATTCCTTCGACGATACACACGAACTCATCAGTGAAGAGCACTTTTTGCCAGTCCTGTCTGGTCCGGCGATGTTGGGTTTGTGCCCATGGGCAACGTTGTTGCCGGTGATGTCTGGTGTGTACCTGCCTTACAACAGGCCTACACACCCTCAGTCCAACCTCTCTCAGCCTATTGCGGACAGTCTGAGCACTGATGGAGTGATTGGGTGTTCCTGGTGTAACTCGGGCAGTTGTTGTTGCCAACCTGTCCCGCAGGTGTGATGTTCAGCTGTACCGATCCTGTGCAGGTGTTGTTACACGTGGTCTGCCACTGCGAGGACGATCAGCTGTCCGTCCTGTCTCCCTGTAACACTGTCTTAGGCGTCTCACAGTACGGACATTGCAATGTATTTCCCTGGCCACATCTGCAGTTCTCATGCCTCCTTGCATCATGCCTAAGGCACGTTCACGCAGATGAGCAGGGACCCTGGGTATTTTCTTTAGGTGTTTTTCAGAGGCAGTAGAAAGGCCTCTTTAGTGTCCTAAGGTTTCATAACTGTGACCTTAATTGCATACCGTCTGTAAGCTGTTAGTGTCTTAACGTCCGTTCATTAATTGTTTATGGTTCATTAAACAAAGATGGGGAAACGGTGTTTAAACACTTTACAATGAAGATCTGTGAAGTTATTTGGATTTTTACTAATTATATTTGAAAGACAGGGTCCTGAAAAAGGGCTCACAACACCATCATGACAGAAACACTAGACCCATTCCAATTCGCATACTGCCCCAACAGATCCACAGATGACACAATCTCAATCGCACTCCACACTGCCCTTTCCCACCAGGACAAAAGGAACACCTATGTGAGAATGCTGCTCATTGACTACAGCTCAGCGTTCAAAACCATAGTGACCTCAAAGCTCATCACTAAGCTAAGGATCCTGGGTCTAAATACCTTCCTCTGCAACTGAATCCTGGACTTCCTGACGGGCGGTAAGGGTAGGAAACAACATGTCTGCCACGTCTGATCCTGAACACTGGGACCCCTCAGGGGTGTGTTCTTAGTCCCCTCCTTTACTCCATGTTCACCCACAACTGTGTGGCCAAACACGACTCCAACACCATCATTAAGTTTTCTGATGACACAACAGTGGTAGGTCTGGTCACTGACATCTATGAGACAGCCTGTAGGGAGGAGGAGGAGACCTGACAGTGTGGTGTCAGGACAACAACCTCTCCCTCAATGTGATCAAGACAAAGGAGATGATCGTGGACTACAGGAAAAGGAGGTCCGAGCACGCCCCCATTGACATCGACATCTCCCGAGCCCGTACGGGAGTTGTAGCCATGAGACAAGATAGTAACTATCCAACCCGGAAGCCAGCCGCACCAATGTTTTGGAGGAAACACAGTATACCTAGCAACCTGGTCAGCGTGTACTGCGCCCGACCGGCAACAGGAGTCGCTAGTGCGCCCCCGAGTGGTGCAGTGGCCTAAGGCACTGCATTGTGCTAGCTGCGATGCAGTGCGGAATTGGGGAGACATTGAGGAGAGCTGCATCATTGAGAGCATTCTGACCAG
>NC_060181.1:7212725-7285225 GCF_021184085.1 Oncorhynchus gorbuscha
AACACAGTCACCATGGGAACAACATTCTCTATGCACTTCCTGATGAACACAGTCACCGAGTCAGTGACATCAATACTATTCTCGGGAACATTTGTCAGTCTGCATGATCAAAACAATCTTGAAGCATGGATTATGATTGGCCAGACAGACGTTGAACAGTCCTAACCGTTGGAGTTTCCTGTTCAAGTTTCTGCCTATAGGTGGGGAGGACCAGAATGGAGACATGATCTGATTTGCCAAAGGCAGGGTGGGGGAGGGCTTTGCAGACGTCCCAGAAGCAAGAATAGCAATGATCCAGGGTATGTGATGCGTGTAGCACAGGAGATGTACTGATAGAATTTCAGGAACACTTTCCTCAGGTTTCCTTTATTAAAGTCCTCACCGAGAATAAATGAGGAATCGGGATATGTGGTTTCCAGTTTGCACATAGCTCAGTGTAGTTCCTTGAGAGCTGTCGTCTCGTGGAGGGGAATATACACAGCATTGACGATGACCAAATACATTTTTCTCTGTAGGTAATGTGATTACCACTTGATGGTGAGGCACTCCAGATGGGGAGAACAAAAGGTCTTGAGTTCCTGTACGTTACCACAATTACATCATGAGTTGTTAATCGTGAAACAAACCGCTCCACCTGTCTTTTTTACAGAGACTTCTTTATCCTTGTCCGCACGATGGACGGAGAACCCCGCTGGCTGAATGTATGGGAAATATATATCCGGAGATGTTACTGTCCCTGATGTCTCTCTGGAAGGAGATCCTTTCCCTGAGCTTGTCTACTTTATTGTCCTGGGAATGAAGGTTAGAACGTAATATGCTCAAATACGTTGGATGGTATGCAGGCCAACTGAGTCTGATTAAGGCCCCCGCTCCTTCCACCTCTTCTCCGGCATCTTCATTTTGGCCCAGCCCCCCGGGATGAATAGAGCTATTCAAACAAAGGATCCAGGTCAGGAAAGTTATAATTTCAGGTGATTGACAGCCAATCTAACCAATCGACCCAAACGTTATTTCCGTCTCTTGGTAATAATACAAGAAAAGTTCTGAGCAAATAATGATGTAATAAAGAAATAGGAAACTAAGAAAATGAAATACTGAAAAGTTGACTAGGAGTTAGAAACTGGGTCACAGTATCTGTCTGCGTCATTTTGACTAGAAACCGGGTCACCGTATCTGTCGGTGCCATTTTGACTAGAAACCGGGTCACAGTATCTGTCGGTGCCATTTTGACTAGAAACCGGGTCACAGTACCTGTCGGTGCCATTTTGACTAGAAACCGGGTCACAGTACCTGTCGGTGCCATTTTGACTAGAAACCGGGTCACAGTATCTGTCTGTGCCATTTTGACTCTCGTGTAGGAGATGAGAGGAGTGGGAGAGGAGGCAAGGGGAGGAGAGGAAAGGAGAGGGAGATGATGAATGAATTGATGTCCTAGTGAGCGGAGCTAAGAGTGCTGCCACAGCGGAAGTCAGGGTGACATGTTCAGGCAGGGTGTTCATTACTGCCCATCTATTGATGGAGCCAAACTCCCTGCACAGAGCCAGATGGAGAGGAGGGTGGAAAGAGATATGATGCCTTTAGGTTAGGAGCTTTGGACAGGTAGGCCAGCACAAGCTCACTCTCTCTCTCTCTCTCTCTCTCTCTCTCTCTCTCTCTCTCTCTCTCTCTCTCTCTCTCTCTCTCTCTCTCTCTCTCTCTCTCTCTCTCTCTCTCTCTCTATTCAGTAATATATAGTAATGTAACAACGTGCAAATGGTTAAAGTACAAAAGGGATATTAATATTGTTTTTCTTATGGCAATAGGTTACAAATCTTGCTGCTGTGATGGCACACTGTGATATTTCATCGGGTAGGTATGGGAGTTGATCAAAATCGGGTTTGTTTTCAAATTCTTGTGGATCTGTGTAATCTGAGTGAAATATGTGTCTCTAATATGGTCATATATTTGGCAGGAGGTTAGGAAGGGCAGCTCAGTTTCCACCTCATTTTGTGGGCAGTGAGCACATAGCATGTCATATCTTGAGAGCCAGGTCTGCCTAAGGCAGCCTTTATCAATAGCAAGGCTATGCTCACTGGGTCTGTACATAGTCAAAGCTTTCTTAAGTTTGGGTCAGTCACAGTGGTCAGGTATTCTGCCACTGTGTACTGTCTGTTTAGGACCAAAAAGCATGGGAGGTTGCTCTGCTTTTTTGTTAATTCTTTCCAATGTGTCAATAAATTATATTTTTGTTTACTCATGATTTGGTTGGGTCTAATTGTGTTGCTGTCCAAGGGCTCTGTGGGGTCTGTTTGTGTTTGTGAACAGAGCCCCTGGACCAGCTTGCTTAGGGAACTCTTTTCCAAGTTCATCTCTCTGTAGGTGATGGCTTTCTTATGGAAGGTTTGGGAATCACTTCCTTTTAGGTGGTTATAGAATGTAATTAACGACTCTTGATGTTTAGCGGGTGTTGGTGAGCGAACCCCAGACCTCACAACCATAAAGGCCAATGAGTTCTATAACTAATTCAAGTATTTTTAGCCAGATCCTAATTGGTATGTTGAATTTGATGTTTCTTTTGATGGCATAGAATGACCTCGTCTCTCAGATTGTTCACAGCTTTGTGGAAGTTACCTGTGGCACTGATGTTCAGGCCGAGGTATGTATGTTTTTTTGTGTGCTCTAGGGCAACAGTGTCTAGATGGAATTTGTATTTGTGGTCCTGGCGACTGGACCTTTTTTGGAACACCATTAATTTGGTTTCACTGAGATTCACTGTCAGGGCCCAAGTTTGTCAGAATCTGTGCAGAAGGTCTAGGTGCTGCTGTAGGCCCTCCTTGGTTGGGGACAGAAGCATCAGATCTGTAACGACGTTCTTCGTTTGTCGAAAGAGAGTCGGACCGAAATGCAGCGTGGTGGTTACTCATGTCTTCAATGAAGAGATCGCGATACATGAAAAATACTTATACAAATACAAAACAACAAAACGGAACGTGAAACCTATTACAGCCTATCTGGTGAACACTACACAGAGACAGGAACAATCACCCACGAAATACAAAGTGAAACCCAGGCTACCTAAATACGGTTCCCCATCAGACAACAAGAATCACCTGACTCTGATTGAGAACCGCCTCAGGCAGCCAAGCCTATACTAGACACACCCCTAATCAACCACAATCCCAATGCCTACAAAAAAACCAATACGACAATACAAAAACCCCATGTCACACCCTGGCCTGAACAAATAATTAAAGAAAACACAAAATACTAAGAACAAGGCATGACAAGATCATCAGCAAACAGTAGACATTTGACTTCAGATTCTAGCAGGGTGAGGCCAGGTGCTGCAGACTATTCTAGTGCCTTCGCCAATTAATTGATATGTATGTTGAAGAGAGTGGGGCTTAAGCTGCATCCCTGTCTCACCCCACGGCTCTGTGGGAAGAAATGTGTGTTTTTTTCCTATTTAAACCGCACATTTGTTGTTTGTGAACATGGATTTTATAATGTCTAATGAAATCCCTTTCCACTTCTGAGCACACTGCAGTCACGTAGAATATGGAGAGGCCAAGTTAACGTGATCAGGAGCTAAAACCAGGGACAAGCCTCTCTGACTTAACTGTAACAGCAAAGAGCATTACATGTCTGTGTGATGCATGTATAGACATACAGTAGATAGATAACGTCTGGTGCCTACCCACAGGACCAGCTCAGAACCTATCCAATTTGGAGGGACACCCACAGGACCAGCTCAGACCCTATCCAGTCGGGAGTTGATACCCACAGGACCAGCTCAGACAATATCCATTGGGGGGGATACACCCACAGGACCAGCTCATACAATATCCATTGGGGAGGGACACCCACAGGACCAGCTCAGACAATATCCATTGGGGGGGATACACCCACAGGACCAGCTCATACAATATCCATTGGGGGGGATACACCCACAGGACCAGCTCAGACAATATCCATTGGGGGGGATACACCCACAGGACCAGCTCAGACACTATCCAATGGGGAGAGACACCCACAGGACCAGCTCAGACACTATCCAATGGGGAGGGACACCCACAGGACCAGCTCAGACACTATCCAATGGGGGGGGGGGTGATACCCACAGGACCAGCACAGACACCAGACACAATGGGGGGTGTTGAGGGTCTACGCACAGGATGAGTGAGTTGATATAAGGAGGGAGTCAGCCCCTCATTAGAGAGGTGATATAAGGAGGGAGTCAGCACCTCATTTGAGAGGTGATATAAAGAGGGGCTCAGCAACACAGCAGCCTGTTGCCTAGGCAACATTTCTTCTCACTCCCCATAATTCCCTCATCAGATTGTGTTCACGCCGCAGATAACATCATTACTTTAACTTCACTTTCTGGATGACATTTTCTAGGAAACTGTGAGAGTGTTGTGTGTTTCTGTCTGTACTGATTGTGACTGTGTGTGTTAACTGTATATTTTAACTGTCTGATTTTGTACTCTTCATCCCAGACACCATCCAGAAAATCATTCTGGACTGCACTACATTGGAGTGCAGGCGTGTTGTTTTGGAGCGAGATCGAAGGAAATGAACCAAACTCATTTACATGCACACTTTTGTGGTTCTTACTGGTGTTTTCAGATCCAAGTGGGTGGACCGCCTTCCCCTGTTAAACAACCCTGGGTCCAAAGTTACTGTAGATGAGCAGCTTATGGAATTTAGGGACGGCTGCCCCTTCAGGCAGTACGTACCGTCTAAATCCGCTAAATATGGAATGAAGATCTGGGCTGCCTGTAATGCTGCTTCATCATATGTGTGGAACTTGGCTGTGTGTATGGGGAAGCCATATGGAGGAGCCTCTGAGAAGAACTAAGGGATGCAGGTTGTCCTGGAGGAGCCTCTGACAAGAACTAAGGGATGCAGGTTGTCCTGGAGGAGCCTCTGAGAAGAACTAAGGGATGCAGGTTGTCCTAGAGGAGCCTCTGAGAAGAACTAAGGGATGCAGGTTGTCCTGGAGGAGCCTCTGAGAAGAACTAAGGGATGCAGGTTGTCCTGGAGGAGCCTCTGACAAGAACTAAGGGATGCAGGTTGTCCTGGAGGAGCCTCTGAGAAGAACTAAGGGATGCAGGTTGTCCTTGGGGAACCTCTGAGAAGAACTAAGGGATGCAGGTTGTCCTGGACGTGACACAGGGACTCCGTGGCCACAGCATCACATGCAATAACTTTTTTACTTTGCACAAGCTGGGACAGGAGCTCCTCAAAGAGGAGGCTGACGATGGTATGAACAGTATGAAAAAACAAGCCGGTGCTCCCACCTCAGCTGTTGAATACACGGAACAGGCCTATCAATCCCTCTACGTTTGTGTTCACGGCCGACACGTCCCTAGTGTCCTACGTGCCAAAGAAAGGCAAAAATGTGGTACTAATGAGTACCCTGCATAGGGATGGAAGAATCTGTGGTCAAGAACATAAAAAAACAGCAATCATCATGGATTACAATGCCACACAAGAAGGGATGGACAATTTAGACAAGCTGGTGACTGGCTACAGCTGCAACAGAAGAACCCTACGCTGGCATCTTGTGATATTCTTCAACATCTTGGACATCTAGGTGTACAAAGTGTTTGTCATCTGGACGACGTTGAACCCAGATTGGAACAGAGGGAAGTTCCAGAGGAGACGGCTCTTTCTAGAGGAGCTGGGAAAGGCCTTGGTTAGACCACAACTCCAGAGGAGACGGCTCTTTCTAGAGGAACTAGGAAAGGCCTTGGTTAGACCTCAACTCCAGAGGAGACGGCTCTTTCTAGAGGAGCTGGGAAAGGCCTTGGTTAGACCTCAACTCCAGAGGAGACGGCTCTTTCTCGAGGAGCTGGGAAAGGCATTGGTTGGACCTCAACTCCAGAGGAGACGGATCTTTCTAGAGGAGCTGGGAAAGGCCTTGGTTAGACCTCAACTCCAGAGGAGACGGCTCTTTCTAGAGGAGCTGGGCAAGGCCTTGGTTAGACCTCAACTCCAGAGGAGACGGCTCTTTCTCGAGGAGCTGGGAAAGGCATTGGTTGGACCTCAACTCCAGAGGAGACGGCTCTTTCTAGAGGAGCTGGGAAAGGCATTGGTAAGACCTCAAATTCAGAGGAGACAACATGTCCCAAGGACCCCAGCTTCTGCAGCCATTGTGAGGAGGATTCAGGAGGAGGATGCTGGTGCCCCCATCCTCCCGACCCACAGAACCAACAACTCCAATACAAGAAGTAAGTATGAGTGATGTTGTTGCATGTATGTGTGTGTGTCTGACTCTCCTACCTTGGTCTGCTGTAACTATATACGTGAGTGAGTGAGATGTTAGTCAAATTCATGAACTAGGTGTTTTCATCATTCGAGATCGCCGGAAGCAACAAGAAGAAGTGATGTGATGTGTGTGGACCCAAGAAAGACAGGAAGTCACAGAACACACGCATCAAGTGCAAGAAATACATTTGCAACACACACATTAAAACTCTGTCCCTCATGTGGTGTGTAGACCAGCCATAATTTGTGTTCAATGGGGCTCATTAATCATTCCCATAAAAATACTGTATGTAAAATGTGTCCTTCCAATTTGTTCAGTTCAAAGCAATAAACATAAATAGTTTCATTTATATTCGTTCAAGAGAAACATTATTTATTCCACCCGTGTCTCTATTATGATTGATTTTGTTAAAAATATACAGTGGGGCAAAACAGTATTTAGTCAGCCACCAATCGTGCAAAAGATGAGAGAGGCCTGTAATTTTCATCATAGGTACACTTCAACTATGACAGACAAAATGAGAAGAAAAAAATCCCGAAAATCACATGGTAATTTCCACCATAATTTGCAAATAAATTCATTAAAAATCCTACAATGTGATATTCTGGATTGTTTTTCTTCTCATTTTGTCTGTCATAGTTGAAGTGTACCTATGATGAAAATTACAGGCCTCTCGCATCTTTTTAAGTGGGAGAACTTGCACAATTGGTGGCTGACTAAATACTTTTTTGCCCCATTGTATATATATATTTAAGATCTATATTATAGCTTTTTATTGGTAAATGTAATCTATCAGAGGTAAATGGCAAATATGAACCATGTATGCTGTCTATGGGGCTTGTAGTTGATGTGTCAGCATCTAAGAGTTTAGTATTTTTACCTATATTGTTATTATTGCTGTACTGTTTTAAAAACCTAATAATGTTGTGGGTCCTTCAGACACAGGGAACATTGGGTGAATAACAAAAAACATGAACCTCACACAAGGGTTAACACAATTCCCAAATCGATTCCCATATTGATCCAAAGGGAGGAATATTGATCCCTCTCCTTCTGCATTAGTGTGTGTGTGTGTGTGTGTGTGTGTGTGTGTGTGTGTGTGTGTGTGTGTGTGTGTGTGTGTGTGTGTGTGTGTGTGTGTGTGTGCGTGCGTGCGTGCGTGCGTGCGTGCGTGCGTGCGTGCGTGCGTGCGTGCGTGCGTGCGTGCGTGCGTGCGTGCGTGTGTGTGTGATGCATAAGAAAGAGCACATAGCTAGTTAAGAGCTAAAACACGGCAGAGGTCTGGAGAAGTATAAAGACCTGTGTAAACACACACACACACTTTAATAAGATGCATTTAATAAAAACACTCATAAGACTCATTTTCACACAACACTCTATAACATATGCAAGCATACATACACACATACACACATTAAATCTGCCGTACCAGCCCAGGGAGACATTGTGTGTTTTTGTCTCCCAGGGAGACATTATGTTTTTGGAGAACTCAGTAACATACCAGCCCAGGGAGACATTATGTTTTTGGAGAACTCAGTGACGTCTCTCTCGACATGAACAGAATCCCATCAACTGTATTTTTTCTATTTCCTTTTCTCATGTTTATTGCAGAATGTGTTGCTGAGTGAGAGAGAGAGACGCACACACACACACAGCCAAATACATTCCCAGGCCTGGAATAGTAAATAATTCCCTCCACTCATCAATATTAAAAATGGTTCTGTCTCTCTCTCTCTCTCTCTCTCTCTCTCTCTCTCTCTCTCTCTCTCTCTCTCTCTCTCTCTCTCTCTCTCTCTCTCTCTCTAACCCACTAAGGTGTAGGTAACTTAACCCTGAGCTGTCTACTAACTCTACAACCCACCAAGGTGTAGGAAACTTAACCCTGAGCTGTCTACTAACTCTACACTAAGGTGTAGAATACACAACTACAACCCCTACACCTTTGAGTCATGCCATAGAGCCTTACGAATTGCCTATACAGTGCATTGGGAAGGTATTCAGGCCCCTTGACTTTTTACGCATTTTGTTACCTAACAGCCTTATTATGAAATTGATAAATAGTATTTTTTTACTCATCAATCTACACACAATACCCCATAATGACAAAGCAAAAATTGTTGTTGTTTTTTAGCATTTTTGCTCATTTATTTGTCTTTTTTTTACTGAAATATTTAATTTACGTAAGGATAATTCTATGGTTTAACCTCTTCAACCTATGGGGGCGCTATGTCATTATTGGATAAAAAGACGTGCCTGTTTTAAGCGCAATATTTTGTCACGAAAAGATGCACGACTATGCATGGAATTGACAGCCTTAGAAAGACAAAACTCGGACGTTTCCAAAACTGCAAAGATATTATCTGTGAGTGCCCCAGAACTAATGCAACAGGCGAAACCAAGATGAAATTTCATACAGGAAATGCCCCAGATTCTGAAGGCGCTGTGTTCCAATGTCTCCTTGTATGGCTGTGAATGTGCCAGGAATGAGCCTGCCCTTTGTGTCGTTTTCCCAAGGTGTCTGCAGCATTGTGACGTGTTTGTAGGCATATCATTGGAAGATTGACCATAAGAGACTACATTTACCTGGTGTCCCGCCCGGTGTCCTGTGTCGAAATTATTGCGTAATCTGTAGGTCCATGCGCGTTCCATTTCTTCAGAAGAGAAAGTCAACTGCCACAAAGGATTTTATCGTCGATAGATATGTGAAAAATCGGTTTGCCATGTTTCTGTCGATATTATGGAGTTAATTTGGAAAAAAGTTTGCGTTTTAATGACTTAATATATATTTATTATTTTTTCCTTACCCAAACGTGATGAACAAAACGGAGCGATTAGTCGACACAAATAATATTTTTTGTAAAAACGGAACATTTGCTATCTAACTGAGAGTCTCCTCATTGAAACATCCGAAGTTCTTCAAAGGTAAATTATTTTATTTGAATGCTTTTCTGGTTTTTGTGAAAATGTTGCATGCTGAAAGAGAGGCATAATCCTATGCTAGGCTATCAATACCGTTACACAAATGCTTGTTTAGCTATGGTTCAAAAGCATATTTTGAAAATATGATTTTATTTGAATGCTTTTCTGGTTTTTGTGAAAATGTTGCCTGCTGAATGCTAACGCTAAATGCTACGCTAAATGCTACGTTAGCTATCAATACTGTTACACAAATGCTTGTTTTGCAATGGTTGAGAAGCATATTTTGAAAATCTGAGATGACAGTGTTGTTCACAAAAGGCTAAGCTTGAGAGCAAATAGATTAATTTCATTTCATTTGCGATTTTCATAAATAGTTAACATTGCGTTATGGTAATGAGCTTGAGGCTGTAGTCACGATACCGGATCCGGGATGGCTCGACGCAAGAAGTTAATGCCACAAGCGTGACACACCTGTATTTGGGGAGTTTCTCCCATTCTTCTCTATAGATCCTCTCAAGCTCTGTCAGGTTGTATGGGGAGCGTCGCTGCATAGATATTTTCAGGTCTCTCCAGAGATGTTCAATCGGGTTCAAATCCGGGCTCTGGCTGGGCCACTCAAGGGCATTCAGAGACTTGTCCTGAAGCCAGTCTAAGGTCCTGAGCTCTCTGGTGCAGGTTTTCATCAATGATCTCTGTTCACCTTTCCCTCGATCCTGACTAGTGTCCCAGTCCCTGCCGCTGAAAAACATCCCCACAGCACGATGCTGCCACCACCACGCTTCACCGTAGGGATGGTGCCAGGTCTCCTCTAGATGTGATGCTTGGCATTCTGGCCAAAGAGTTTAATTTTGGTTTCATCAGTCCAGAAAATCTTGTTTCTCATGGTAAGAAAGTCCTTTAGGTGCCTTTTCTCAAACTCCAAGTGGGCTGCCATGTGTCTTTTACTGAGGAGTGGCTTCCATCTGGCCACTCTACCATAAAGGCCTGATTTGGTGGAGTGCTGCTGAGATGGTTGTCCTTCTGGAAGGTTATCCCATCTCCATAGAGTAACTCTGGAGCTCTATCAGAGTGGCGGGTTCTTGGTCACCTTCCTGAACAAGGCCTATCCCCGATTGCTCAGTTTGGCCGGGCGGCCATCTCTAGGAAGAGTCTTGGTGCTTCCAAAATTCTTCCATTTAATAATGATGGAGGCCACTGTGTTCCTGAAGACCGTTAATGCTGCAGAAATGTTTTGTTACCCTTCCCCAGATCTATGCCTCGATAAAATCCTGTCTCAGAGCTTTACGGACAATTCCTTTGACATGATGTCCTGGTTTTTGCTCTGACATGCACTGTCAACTGTGGGACCTGATATAGACAGTTGTGTGTCTTTGCAAATCATGTTCAATCAATTTATTTTACCACAGGTGGACTCCAATCAAGTTGTAGAAACATCTCAAGGATGATCAATGAATACAGGATGCAACTGACCACAATTGAGTCTAATAGCAAAAGGCCTGAATACTTATGTAAATTGAATGCATTTCTATATATATATAAACCTGTTTTCACTTTGTCATTATGGGGTATTGTGTGTAGATTTATGAGGAAAATAAAATTATTTAACCTCTTAAGGAGGATTTTCGCCTAAAATGACACACAGTACCCATATCTAACTGCCTGTAGCTCAGGCACTAATGCAAGGATAAGCATATTATTGGTACCATTTGAAATGAAACACTTTGAAGTTTGTGGAAATGTGAAAGGAATGTATGAGAATAAAACATAATTGATCTGGTGAAAGATAATACAAAGACAAAAACAACCGTTCTTTGGTATTTTTCTGTTCCATCATCTTTGAAATGCAAGAGAAAGGCCATAATATATTATTCCAGCTCAGTTGCAATTTATATTTTCACCACTAGATGGCAGCAGTGTATGTGCAAAGTTTTAGACTGATCCAATGAACCATTGTATTTCTGTTCAAAATGTTGTATCATGTTGTATCAGGACTGCCCAAATGTGCCTAATTTGATTATTAATAACTTTTCATGTTCAAAACTGTGCACTCTCTTCAAACAATAACATGGTATTCTTTCACTGTAATAGCTACTGTGTTTTGGAGAGTGCAGTTAGATTAACAATGAGGCAGCAGGTAGCCTTGTGGTTAGAGTGTTGGACTAGTAACCAAAAGTTTGCAAGATCAAATCCCCAAGCTGACAAGGTAAAAATCTGGCCTTCTGCCCCTGAACAGGCAGTTAACCCACTGTTCCTAGGCGCCATTGAAAATAAGAATTTGTTCTTAACTGACCTGCCTAGTTAAATAAAGGTAACAATTTTAGCTTTCTGCTAATATCAGATGCTATTTGCCTACATTAGCTCAATCGTCCCACAACGGGACCCACCGATCCTGAAGAAGTTGATCCAGTTTAGAATAAGGCTGTACCGTAACAAAATGTGGAAAAGGTCAAGGGGTCTGAATACTTTCCAAATGCAATGTATAATGTTGTATGTTGTATAGATGTGGAAAGACTGCTGTATAACTTGACTTGGAATGGATCATTACGAGTCTATAGGAGACTTGGGATGGATCATTATAAATCTGGACGGATGTCTTTGAGTTATAAACTCGCTCAATGTACCAGTGACTCGCTCAATACGGAAGTGGTCAGATGACGTGGATGCTTCGCTACAGGACTGTTTTGCTAGCACAGACTGGAATATATTCCGGGATTCATCCAATGGCATTGAGGAATATACCATCTCTGTCATAGGCTTCATCAATAAGTGCTATGACGACGTCGTTCCCACAGTGACAGTACGTACATATCCCAACCAGAAGCCAAGGATAACAGGCAACCTGCGCATCGAGCTAAAGGCTCGAGCTGCCGCTTTCAAGGAGCGGGACAATAATCTGGACGCTTATAATAAATCCTGCAATGGCCTAAGACGAAATATCAAACAGGCAAAGCGTCAATACAGGATTAAGATTGAATCCAACTACAACGGCACTGACGCTCGTCGGATGTGGCAACGCTTGAAAACTAATACGGACTACAAAGGGAAACCCAGACGCGAGCTGCCCAGTGAAGCGAGCCTACCAGACGAGATAAATGTATTTTAAGCTCGCTTCGAGGCAAGCAACACTGAAGCATAAACGAGAGCACCAGCTGTTCTGGACAACTGTGTGATAATGCTCTCGGTAGCCAATGTGAGAAAGACCTTTAAAACAGGTCAACATTCACAAAACCGCGGGGTCAGACGGATTACCAGGACGTGTACTCAAACCATGTGCACACCAACCAGCATTTTCAACTGCTCCCTGACCGAGTCTGTAATACCTACATGTTTCAAGCAGACCACAAAAGTCCTTGTGCCCAAGGAAGCGAAGTTAACCTGCCTAAATGAATACCGTCCCGTAGCACTCACATCGGTAGCCATGAAGTGCTTTGAAAGGCTGGTCATGGTTCACGTCAACTCCATCCTCCCGGATACCCTAGACCCACTCCAATTTGCATACAGCCCCAACAGATTCACAGATGACGCAATCTCAATCGCGCTCCTCACTGTCCTTTCCCACCAGGACAAAAGGAACACCTATGTAAGAATGATGTTCATTGACTACAGCTCAGCGTTCAAAACCGTAGTGCCCTCAAAGCTCATCACTAAGCCAAGTACCATGGGTCTAAACATCTTTCTCTGCAACTGGATCCTGGACTTCCTGACGGGCCGCCCCCAGGTGGTAAGGGTAGGAAACAACACGTCTGCCACGTTGATCCTCAACACTGGGGCCCCTCAGGGGTGTGTTCTTAGTCCCCTCCTTTACTCCTTGTTCAGCCACAACTGTGTGGCCAAACACGACTCCAACACCATCATTAAGTTTTCTGATGACACAACAGTGGTAGGCCTGATCACTGACATCTATGAGACAGCCTATAGGGAGGAGGAGGAGACCTGGCAGTGTGGTGCCAGGACAGCAACCTCTCCCTCAACGTGAGCAAGACAAAGGAGCTGATCGTGGCCTACTGGAAAAGGTGGGCCGAACAGACATCCGTTAACATCGCCAGGGCTCTAGCTGAGCGGGTCGTGAGTTTCAAGTACGTAAGTTTTCAGTACAACACTGGGGCCAAGCTTCCTGCCATTCAAGACCTATATACTAGGCGGTGTCAGAGGAAAGCCCAAAGTTTTGTAAGAGAATCCAGTCATCCAAGTCATATAATATTTTCTCTGCCACTGCACGGCTAGCAGTACCGGAGAGCTAAGTCTCGGACCAAAAGGCTCCTTAATAGCTTCTACCCCAAAGCCATAAGACTGCTGAACAATTCATCAAATGGCCACCGGTCTATTTACATTGACACCCCCCCCCTCCATTTGTTTTGTACACTGCTGCTACTCGCTGTTTATTATCTATGCGTAGTCACTTCACCCCTACCTACATGTACAAATGACCTCGACTAACCTGTACCCCCCACAACAACTCGTTACCGGTACCTCCTGTATATAGCCACGTTATTGTTATTTTTTTGTGTTACTTTTTTTGATATTTTTTAAATTTTGTTTATTTGTTAAATATTTTCTTAACTCTTCTTGAACTGCACTGTTAGTTATGTGCTTATAAGTAAGCAGTTCACGGTAAAGTCCACACTCGTTGCATTCGGAGTATGTGACAAATACAGTTTGATTTGATTTGATGTAAAGCCTTTTCAAAGGCAATTATAATCTGAGCCTACTGAGTACTGAGTACTGCTGTGTTTCTGTTCTACCTGGTAATTAACGGCACCCACCCATGGTTCCCAGGTCTAAATCAGTCCTGGATTAAAGGGAAAGAATGAAACTCAGGAGTGGAACAGTTCCCAGGTCTAAATCAGTCCTGGATTAAAGGGAAAGAATGAAACTCAGGAGTGGAACGGTTCCCAGGTCTAAATCAGTCCTGGATTAAAGGGAAAGAATGAAACTCAGGAGTGGAACAGTTCCCAGGTCTAAATCAGTCCTGGATTAAAGGGAAAGAATGAAACTCAGGAGTGGAACGGTTCCCAGGTCTAAATCAGTCCTGGATTAAAGGGAAAGAATGAAACTCAGGAGTGGAACAGTTCCCAGGTCTAAATCAGTCCTGGATTAAAAGGAAAGAATGAAACTCAGGAGTGGAACAGTTCCCAGGTCTAAATCAGTCCTGGATTAAAGGGAAAGAATGAAACTCAGGAGTGGAACGGTTCCCAGGTCTAAATCAGTCCTGGATTAAAGGGAAAGAATGAAACTCAGGAGTGGAACTGTTCCCAGGTCTAAATCAGTCCTGGATTAAAGGGAAAGAATGAAACTCAGGAGTGGAACTGTTTCCCAGGATCAGATTGGAATTTGAAATGATGCAGATGGTTTGGATAATCAGTTTCACTAACATCTGAACAGGCCACAGCCCTCCAACGGCTTTCTTGATTATTATTGGTCGTTGCTGGTAGCAACAGGATATCGATTGGATATCGATCCAGCTGTACGTGTCCTTGGAGCATTGAGGTCAAAATCCAATCTTAATGGGGTTTTTTTGCCAAGCCTGTCAGAATTAACACAATTCCCAAATGGATTCACATATTGATCCAAAATGGAGGAATATTGATCCTTTTAAGTAAAGTACAGGCTTCTGCATTAGTGTCAGGTGGAGTAAATAGATGATCTACTATATATACGATTGATATCAAACAAACACCTTTTCCTCCCACAGTGTGGAAATGACTTTGTTTGCATGTAACGGCTGTAGAGGGTTCTAGCTTAAGACACAAATAGTGTGTGCTTGTGTGTGTGTGTGTGTGTGTGTGTGTGTGTGTGTGTGTGTGTGTGTGTGTGTGTGTGTGTGTGTGTGTGTGTGTGTGTGTGTGTGTGTGTGTGTGTGTGTGTGTGTGTGTGTGTGTGTGTGTGTGTGTGTGTGTGTGTGTGTGTGTGTGTGTGCAAACTCACGTGTGTAAGCTTGCATGTGCTTTTGCTTACATAGGTGTGTTTATTCTAATCTAATTAAGAGGATATTGCATAGGGTGTGTGTGTGTATTACGTAACACCAGTGTAGCCTTGCTATAACCCTGTCTAAGCTCACGACTAGATGCTATTACCCTAGCCAACCAGCGCTGGGCCCCAAGCCAACCTTCCCCACTGATCTGATCACTGGAACGAGTCCCAAAATGGAACCCTAATCCCTTTTGTAGTGCACTTCTTTGGACAGTGCCCATATGACTCTGGTCAAAAGTAGTGTACTACACAGGGAATAGGGTGCCATTTGGGACCCGTCCGGGATTGAAGTACATCATTAGCCTGCCTCGTCTCAATGAGATTCTATCTCAATGGAGCTAACCTGGATAGCTAGAGGTTAGATAAGTATAGCCGTATTAGGATATTTGTTAATGATATCCACATGCAATTAGAAACAGAGCTAGAATTTTAAAAAATACATCTCGTATCGGCTGGCTCTCAGCTCAGTCACGTATGGCTCTGGTTGTAAAAGTGTGGTGTTACATAAATACGTTATAAATTACAGTACTGACACCAAAATCACCTAATTTAACCAATCAAGGTCCTGATGACAAGTCAATTAGTGTAATCAAGTGTACTGGTGTCAGGCCATAGGAAAAAACTCTCTCTCTCTCTCTCTCTCTCTCTCTCTCTCTCTCTCTCTCTCTCTCTCTCTCTCTCTCTCTAGGATCCGCTACGGAGAGTATTTATCTCTGTCAGTTGCCTGTGACTCTGTCACTGCTGGCGTGAGAGAGACAGAGAGACATACAGTAGATAGGCCAACAGATTACCAGTTTATGAGACACTAGGTCATCTGGTAAGACCAGAGAGATGTGACCGCTGGCGACATACCATGACATGCAAAAACCATTACGGTACTAACTGTAGGGTACATCTCAAAACTCTGTGGTTTTCCTCCTTGTCTCTTCTTCATTGGCACTATTGTCAGAGGACTAGACTCTCTAGAAGGAATCCACTGCATCTCAAAACTCCGTGGTTTTCCTCCTTGTGTTCATATCAACACATATGAACTTGAGGAGACAAGGAAAGGAGGTTTACTTTAGACTACTGAAATGTGCCCCTGGTTTCTGCCTTGTCTTCCACAACCCAAAACAACACCTTCCACCCTCGTCACTCTACACTTTCTTCATCTCTCTGTAGAGGTGATCCCCTCTGAGGAGAGAGTAAAAAAGATGAGATTCAAGGAAGGAAGCTTGTCACCTTGTCCTGATGACCTCCTCCATCCATCCCTCAATCCTCATAGCTGCCAATTAGATTATCTTCCACATAGAGACAAGGGCATGAATGTAAAAGTGACTCTAATAAGAGAGAGAGAGAGAGAGAGAGAGAGAGAGAGAGAGAGAGAGAGAGAGAGAGAGAGAGAGAGAGAGAGAGAGAGAGAGAGAGAGAGAGTGAGAGAGAGAGAACAGAGCCTCAAGACAGCAACGCAATTAGACCCAAACTAAATCATGAGAAAACCAAAATATAAATACTTGATAAATTGTAAAGAAGTAACCAAAACAATGGATGGCTAGCTCTACACAACAGCAAAACTTTAGAATTTCTGCCAACCACCATTTTGTGTTTTGTTGTCTTCCTCAGGGCTCCACCGCTGACTGTGGTTACGAACATCATCCTCAAGTGGACAGGGGTTGATGTATTGTGTCTAAGAGGTACAGTATTAACTTTGGGACCTGGAATAAAATTACCTCTGAAAATAAAAGTCTTTAAAAATAAGTCTTTAAAAAGTGTATTATAATATTTCAATTGATCTTTGACTGTATTTGGAAATGTATTTGTTAATACAACTTCCTGTTGTTCATTCAGATTTCCCTCCCCGGGTTTTACACACGCAGACACACACACACACACACAAACACACAAAAACACACGCACACACACACACACACACACACACACACACACACACACACACACACACACACACACACACACACACACACACACACACACACACACACACACACACACACACACACACACACACACACAAACACACACACACACACAAACACACGCACACACACACAAACAAACACACACACAAACACACACACACACAAACACACAAACACACGCACACACACACAAACACACACACAAACACACGCACAAACACACAAACACACACAAACACACTAGCCAGGTCGTTCAAGATTGATGTTGAAATTGAACGTCTATCCATGTCCTGAGCACTTTCGGAAATGCTTTCAAAACCGGCCACTAGGGGCAACAATGAACCCTAATTACCATCAAGTTGGCTTAGGTTATTCTAGGGTGTTGTGGACAGGTTAGTGGAGCATATTCAATATTTTTCCTGGACTATCGGACCACCATTTTTTTACGTTTGCAATTGCAACAAATAATCTGCTCAGACCCCAACCAAGGAGCATCAAAAGTCGTGCTATAAATTCTCAGACAACCCAAAGATTCCTTGATGCCCTTCCAGACTCCTTCTGCCTACCCAAGGACGTCAGAGGACAAGAATCAGTTAACCACCTAACTGAGGAACTCAATTTAACCTTGCGCAATACCCTAGATGCAGTTGCACCCCTAAAAACTCAAAACATTTCTCATAAGAAACTAGCTCCCTGGTATACAGAAAATACCCGAGCTCTGAAGCAAGCTTCCAGAAAATTGGAACGGAAATGGCGCCACACCAAACTGGAAGTCTTCCGACTAGCTTGGAAAGACGGTACCGTGCAGTATCGAAGAGCCCTCACTGCTGCTCGATCATCCTATTTTTCTAACTTAATTGAGGAAAAGAAGAACAATCCTACATTTATTTTTGATACTGTCGCAAAGCCAACTAAAAAGCAGCATTCCCCAAGAGAGGATGGCTTTCACTTTAGCAGTAATAAATTCATGAACTTCTTTGAGGAAAAGAACATGATCATTAGAAATCAAATTACGGACTCCTCTTTAAATCAGATTTAAATCTTTAAACCTGCGTATTCCTCCAAAGCTCAGTTGTCCTGAGTCTGCACAACTCTGCCAGGACCTAGGATCAAGGGAGACACTCAAGTTTTTTAGTACTATATATCTTGACACAATGCTGAAAATAATTATGGCCTCGAAACCTTCAAGCTGCATACTGGACCCTATTCCAACTAAACTACTGAAAGAGCTGCTTCCTGTGCTTGGCCCTCCTATGTTGAACATAATAAACGGCTCTCTATCCACTGGATGTGTACCAAACTCACTAAACGTGGCAGTAATAAAGTCTGTCTTGAAAAAGCCAAACCTTGACCCAGAAAATATAAAAAAACTAATCAGCCTATATCAAATCTTCCATTCCTCTCAAAATGTTTAGAAAAGGCTGATGCACAGCAACACACTGCCTTCCCGGAGACAAACAATGTATATGAAATGTTTCAGTCTGGTTTTAGACCCCATTATAGCACTGAGACTGCACTAGTGAAGGTGGTAAATTACCTTTTAATGGCGTCAGACCGAGACTCTGCATCTGTCCTCGTGCTCCTAGACCTTAGTGCTGCTTTTGATACCATAGATCACCACATTCTTTTGGAGAGATTGGAAACCCAAATTGGTCGACACGGACATGTTCTGTCCTGGTTTAGATCTTATCTGTCGGAAGGATATCAGTTTGCCTCTGCGAATGGTTTGTCCTCTGACAAATCAACTGTACATTTCGGTGTTCCTCAAGGTTCCGTTTTAGGATCACAATTGTTTTCACTATATATTTTACCTCTTGGGGATTTCAAAAACATAATGTTAACTGTCACTGCTATGCGGATGACACACAGCTGTACATTTCAATGAAACATGGTGAATACCCAAAATTGCCCTCGCTAGAAGCCTGTGTTTCAGACATAAGGAAGTGAATGGCTGCAAACTTTCTACTTTTAAATTCAGACAAAACAGAGATGCTTGTTCTAGGTCCCAAGAAACAAAGAGATCTTCTGTTGAACCTGACAATTAATCTTGATGGTTGACAGTCGTCTCAAATAAAACTGTGAACGACCTCGACGTTACTCTGGACGCAGATCTCTCTTTTGACGAACATATCAAGGATGTTTCAAGGACAGCTTTTTTCCATCTATGTAACATTGCAAAAATCAGAAATTTTCTGTCCAAAAATGATGCAGAAAATTTAATCCGTGCTTTTGTTTCTTCTAGGTTAGACTATTGCAATGCTCTACTTTCCAGCTACCCGGATAAAGCACTAAATAAACTTCAGTTAGTGCTATATACGACTGCTATAATCCTGACTAGAACCAAAAGATTTTATCATATTACTCCAGTGCTAAGTCTCTCTACACTGGCTTCCTGTTAAGGCAGGGGCTGATTTCAAGGTTTTACTGCTAACCTACAAAGCATTACATGGGCTTGCTCCTACCTATCTCTCTGATTTGGTCCTGCCGTACATACCTACACGCACGCTACGGTGACAAGACGCAGGCCTCCTAATTGTCCCTAGAATTTCTAAACAAACAGCTGGTGGCAGGGCTTTCTCCTATTGAGCTGCATTTCTATGGAACGGTCTGCCTATCCATGTGAGAGTTGCAAACTCGGTCTCAATCTTTAAGTCTTTACTGAAGACTCATCTCTTCAGTGGTCATATGATTGAGTGTAGTCTGGCCCAGGAGTGTGAAGGTGAACGGAAAGGCTCTGGAGCAACGAACCGCCCTTGCTGTCTCTGCCTGGCCAGTTCCCCTCTCACCACTGGGATTCTCTGCCTCTAACCCTATTACAGGGGCTGAGTCACTGGCTTTACTGGTGCTCTTCCATGCCGTCCCTAGGAGGGGTGTGTCACTTGAGTGGGTTGAGTCACTGATGTGATCTTCCTGTCTGGGTTGGTGCCCCCCCCTTGGTTTGTGCCGTGGCGGAGATCTTTGTGAGCCATACTCGGCCTTGTCTCAGGATGGTAAGTTGGTGGTTGAAGATATCCCTCTAGTGGTGTGGGGGATGTGCTTAGGCAAAGTGGGTGGGGTTATACCCTGCCTGTTTGGCCCTGTCCGGGGGTATCATCAGATGGGGCCACAGTGTCTCCTGACCCCTCCTATCTCAGCCTCCAGTATTTATGCTGCAGTAGTTTATGTGTCGGGGGCTAGGGTCAGTCTGTTATATCTGGAGTACTTCTCCTGTCTTATCCGGTGTCCTGTTTGTATTTAAGTATGCTCTCTCTAATTCTCTCTTTCTCTATTTCTTTCTTTCTCTCGGAGGACCTGAGCCCCAGGACCATGCCTTAGGACTACTAGGCATGATGACTCCTTGCTGTCCCCAGTCCACCTGGCCGTGCTGCTGCTCCAGTTTCAACTGTTCTGCCTGCGGCTATGAAACCCTGACCTGTTCACCGGACGTACTACCTGTCCCAGACCTGCTGTTTTCAACTCTCAAGACAGCAAGAGCGGTAGAGACACTCTCAATGATTGGCTATGAAAAGTAAACTGACATTTACTCCTGAGGTGCAGACTTGTTGCACCCTCGACAACCACTGTGAATATTATTATTTTGCTATGCTGGTCATTTATGAACATTTGAACATCTTGGCCATGTTCTGTTATAATCTCCACCCGGCACAGCCAGAAGAGGACTGGCCACCCCACATAGCCTGGTTCCTCTCTAGGTTTCTTCCTAGGTTTTGGCCTTTCTAGGGAGTTTTTCCTAGCCGCCGTGGAACAACGTGGACGAACGTCTCATTCTGCAATGACATTGTGAGAGCTTGCTGCAACCAGTGTGTGTGTGTGTGTGTGTGTGTGTGTGTGTGTGTGTGTGTGTGTGTGTGTGTGTGTGTGTGTGTGTGTGTGTGTGTGTGTGTGTGTGTGTGTGTGTGTGTGTGTGTGTGTGTGTGTGTGTGTGTGTGTGTGTGTGTGTGTGGTCCATCCTTGGTTGTTGAGTGTTGCTGTACCATCCCTGTCTATCTCAAAGAGAATTTGAGAATGAGTGGGAGAGGCTTTCCAATGCAACTAAATGTACGAATTACAAGGTGTGTGTGTGTGTGTGTGTGTGTGTGTGTGTGTGTGTGTGTGTGTGTGTGTGTGTGTGTGTGTGTGTGTGTGTGTGTGTGTGTGTGTGTGTGTGTGTGTGTGTGTGTGTGTGTGTGTGTGTGTGTGTGTGTGTGTGTGTGTGTGTGTGTGTGTGTGTGCTTAGCAAAGGCACCAATCGAGTGGCGTATGACTTATCGATGTCACGTCTGAGAGAGAGGTTGTTCACACCAGAACATGATCCAGCTCGGCTGGGTTCAAATACTGTTTGAAATCTTTCAAATACTTTCAGTGTTTGCCTGTCTTGACTGCCAGATGGGTGGGGTTTGGAATTTGGTTTTTTTTTTTTTTCCCACTGCAACAAAGGCAACCTAAATCAATCACAGATTCACAGCATTTCACAATGATTTTTAATGGTATTTGAACACAGGTCTGTTTGTGATGGGGGGGGGGGCAGGTGAGAGAGAGAGAGAGAGAGAGAGAGAGAGAGAGAGAGAGAGAGAGAGAGAGAGAGAGAGAGAGAGAGAGAGAGAGTGTATATGTTAAGATTCTCATTACGATTAAAATCCCCGAATCCCCATAAATAGCTCAGCTCCAGCACCTTTGACCCCCCCAGCTGAGTATAGGGTGAACTCAGCTGCTCCTGAACTAACCATCTCACTACAGGGGGCATGAGACACCTGGGTTGTGTTCAGTCAAACTGAAATGTGTCCTCCTGTCTGCCTCAAGCACACTACACCTGGGTTTAAGCACTGTTTGAAATAGTTTGAAACGGAAGAAGAAGAAAATATCGTCTGTGTCTCAAACCACCACATCCGTCGATGTCTAACTTCCTCATCTTCCTCATCTTCCTCATCTTCCTCATCTGCAGTGAAAGGTGGCAGAGCTAGGAGAGGTGTTTGTCAGACCATGAGACATCACGAAAACCCGTCTTCTCGTGACAAAACGTCTGTAGCGTCTGAACGGTTAGAAATACAGAACTATTTTGACCAAAAATCTTAAATCAAATAGCTGAACGATCCATCTCTTAAAACAATTCCATAAGAACATCTAAGAAAACCCCCCAGAATCACAGACTCAAATAGACTCGAATATAGACTCAAATATCTGGACAGAAAACCTGCAGGCTCAGAGACACACGCGCACACACACACAAACACACTTTAAGATTTTTTATATGAAGAAAGGAGAGGAAGCGAGGATGTCACATTAGACAACTTGGAAATGCCACAGATTTTCTTGGGAACTGTTTTCTTTTCCAGGGTCGCCAAACTCAATGTGCGTCCCAAATAGCACCCTATTCCCTATGTAGTGCACTACTTTTGACGAGGGTCTATATGTGCTCCGGTCAAAAGTAGTGCACTGTAAAGGGAATTGGGTGCCATTTGGGAGCCATCCACTGCGATGCCTGAGGACGAGGAGGAGAATGCGAGGCAACATGATTGCTGTACGTAAGGCTACTGTTACATAAGACAGAGAGAAAGTGCAACCCCAGCATTGAACTCTGAACCTCGGAGAAAGTGCAGAGAACAGAGAACATGACGTGACCACAAGGGGAGAGAGAGACAGAGAGAGAGAGGTGAGAAAGGGAGAAAAGAGGGGAGAGGGAGGGTAGACAGGGGACAGAGGGTAGAGAGAGAGAGAGAGAGTGAGAGAGAGAGAGAGAGAGAGAGACAGAGACAGAGACAGAGAGAGTAGAGAGAGAGAGGCGGGGGGAGACAGAGAGAGACAGAGAGAGAGAGAGGGGGAGACAGAGAGAGTGGAGAGAGAGTAGAGCGAGACAGAGTAGAGCGAGACAGAGAGACAGAGAGAGAGGGGGTAGACAGAGAGAGACAGAGAGAGTGGGAGAGACAGACAGAGAGAGAGGGGGTGGGGGGAGACAGAGAGAGACAGAGAGAGAGAGAGAGAGAGAGAGAGAGAGAGAGAGAGAGAGAGAGAGAGAGAGAGAGAGAGAGAGAGAGAGAGAGAGAGAGAGAGAGAGCAGACAGAGAGTAGAGAGAGACAGAGAGTAGAGCAGAGACAGGGCAGAGAGAGACAGAGAGAGACAGAGAGAGAGAGAGAGAGAGAGAGAGAGAGAGGGAGACAGAGAGAGGGGAGAGACAGAGAGAGACAGAGAGAGAGAGAGAGGGGTGGGGGGGAGACAGAGAGAGACAGAGACAGAGTAGAGAGAGACAGAGCGAGTAGAGAGAGACAGAGAGAGTAGAGAGAGACAGAGAGAGTAGAGCGAGACAGAGAGAGTAGAGCAAGACAGAGAGAGTAGAGCAAGACAGAGAGAGTAGAGCAAGACAGAGAGAGTAAAGATAAGGTTAAAATATGCCCTCTCTACTTACTGTAGATTTGAATGGACCTGAATGAAGCAGGTTAAGATAGCTGTATCCTATATGGTTACAATTTCACTTACCCTCTATAATGGATCTACAGTATTATCATATTGCTTAACACAGACACACACACAACCCCTTCCCCCCATACACACTTCCAGGCACCACTCCATTTCACTCACCCTTCAGTCGACATTCCCTCTCGGATAGATAGGATCATCTCATCATCCTCCTCCTCCTTCTCTTCCTCTTTCTCCTCCTCCTGCTTCTCCTCCTGATCCTCCTCCTCCTCCTCCCCCTCCTTCTCCTCCTTCCCCTCCTTCTCCTCCTGCTCCTCCTCCTCCTCCTCCTCCTCCTCCCCCCTCCTCCTTCTCTTCCTCATCCCCCTCCACCTTCTCCTCCTCCTTCTCTTCCTCCTCCACATTCTCTTCATCCTCCTGCTTCTCGTTCTCTTCTTCCCTTTGCTCCTCCTCTTCTCCTTCTCTTCCTCCTCCTCTTCACTTGTGCAGCACCAGGGTACCTCCTGCATCATGACAGGGTCACTAACAATGCCTAACAAGATGGAACAGAGTCAATTATAGAGTAGTGTGTGTGTCTGTGTGCTAATAACTCAGACTGCGATACCAATTCTTGCTACACAGTCTGAAACCTAAGCAGTGCAGAAACATGGAAGGTTTCCTTTCAAGCCAGAATGTTGAATATAATTACCTTTAAAAGTACTATACCGGTTGTCTGTGCGGTTGGTCATTCAGATGGTTGAAATGTGAGTCAAAATATCCACACGAAAGTATTGAAGTTTACCGGGTACACCTGTTTACCTGGTATCACCTGGTACAGGCGCACAGCCATGTCAACACCTGGTACAGGCGTACAACCATGTCAACACCTGGTACAGGTGAACACAACCATGTCAACACCTGGTACAGACGCACAACCATGTCAACACGTGGTACAGGTGAACACAACCATGTCAACACCTGGTACAGACGCACAACCATGTCAACACCTGGTACAGGTGAACACAACCATGGAAACACCTGGTACAGGTGCACAACCATGTCAACACCTGGTACAGGTGAACACAACCATGTCAACACCTGGTACAGACGCACAACCATGTCAACACCTGGTACAGGTGAACACAACCATGGAAACACCTGGTAACCATGTCAACACCTGGTACAGGTGAACACAACCATGTCAACACCGGTCAGACACCTGGGTACAGGTGAACACCTGGTACACCATGTCAACACCTGGTACAGGTGAACACAACCATGTCAACACCTGGTACAGACGCACAACCATGTTAACACCTGGTACAGGCGCACAACCATGTCAACACCTGGTACAGGTGCACAACCATGTCAACACCTGGTACAGGTGAACACAACCATATCAACACCTGGTACAGGCGCACAACCATGTCAACACCTGGTACAGGCACACAACCATGTCAACACCTGGTACAGGTGAACACAACTATGTCAACACCTGGTACAGGCGTACAACCATGTCAACACCTGGTACAGGTGCACAACCATGTCAACACCTGGTACAGGCGTACAACCATATCAACACCTGGTACAGGTGCACAACCATGTCAACACCTGGTACAGGTGCACAACCATGTCAACACCTGGTACAGGCGTACAACCATGTCAACACCTGGTACAGGCGTACAACCATATCAACACCTGGTACAGGTGCACAACCATGTCAACACCTGGTACAGGCGCACAACCATGTCAACATCTGGTACAGGTGTACAACCATGTCAACACCTGGTACAGGTGAACACAACCATGTCAACACCTGGTACAGGCACACAACCATGTCAAAACCTGGTACAGGCGCACAACCATGTCAAAACCTGGTACATGCACACAACCATGTCAACACCTGGTACAGGCGAACACAACCATGGAAACACCTGGTACAGGTGCACAACCATGTCAACACCTGGTACAGACACACAACCATGTCAAAACCTGGTACAGGCGCACAAACATGTCAACACCTGGTACAGGCACACAACCATGTCAACACCTGGTACAGGTGAACACAACCATGGAAACACCTGGTACAGGTGCACAACCATATCAACACCTGGTACAGGTGAACACAACCATTTCAACACCTGGTACAGGAACACAACCATGTCAACACCTGGTACAGGTGAACACAACCATGTCAACACATGGTACAGGTGCACAACCATGTCAACACCTGGTACAGGCGCACAACCATGTCAACACCTGGTACAGGTGAACACAACCATGTCAACACCTGGTACAGGCACACAACCATGTTAACACCTGGTACAGGCGCACAACCATGTCAACACCTGGTACAGGTGCACAACCATGTCAACACCTGGTACAGGCGTACAACCATGTCAACACCTGGTACAGATGAACACAACCATGGAAACACCTGGTACAGGTGCACAACCATGTCAACACCTGGTACAGGCACACAACCATGTCAACACCTGGTACAGGTGCACAACCATGTCAACACCTGGTACAGGTGAACACAACCATGTCAACACCTGGTACAGGCACACAACCATGTCAACACCTGGTACAGGTGAACACAACCATGTCAACACCTGGTACAGACGCACAACCATGTCAACACCTGGTACAGGCGCACAACCATGTCAACACCTGGTACAGGTGAACACAACCATGTCAACACCTGGTACAGGTGAACACAACCATGTCAACACCTGGTACAGGCGTACAACCATGTCAACACCTGGTACAGGTGAACACAACCATGTCAACACCTGGTACAGGCGTACAACCATGTCAACACCTGGTACAGGTGCACAACCATGTCAACACCTGGTACAGGCGCACAACCATGTCACCACCTGGTACAGGTGAACACAACCATGTCAACACCTGGTACAGGTGAACACAACCATGTCAACACCTGGTACAGGTGAACACAACCATGTCAACACCTGGTACAGGTGAACACAACCATGTCAACACCTGGTACAGGCGCACAACCATGTCAACACCTGGTACAGGTGCACAACCATGTCAACACCTGGTACAGGTGAACACAACCATGTCAACACCTGGTACAGGTGCACAACCATGTCAACACCTGGTACAGGCGAACAACCATGTCAACACCTGGTACAGGTGAACACAACCATGGAAACACCTGGTACAGGTGCACAACCATGTCAACACCTGGTACAGACGCACAACCATGTCAACACCTGGTACAGGTGAACACAACCATGTCAACACCTGGTACAGGCGCACAACCATGTCAACACCTGGTACAGGTGAACACAACCATGTCAACACCTGGTACAGGTGAACACAACCATGTCAACACCTGGTACAGGCGAACACAACCATGTCAACACCTGGTACAGGTGAACACAACCATGTCAACACCTGGTACAGGCGTACAACCATGTCAACACCTGGTACAGGTGCACAACCATGTCAACACCTGGTACAGGCGCACAACCATGTCAACACCTGGTACAGGTGAACACAACCATGTCAACACCTGGTACAGGTGAACACAACCATGTCAACACCTGGTACAGGTGAACACAACCATGTCAACACCTGGTACAGGTGCACAACCATGTCAACACCTGGTACAGGTGAACACAACCATGTCAACACCTGGTACAGACGCACAACCATGTCAACACCTGGTACAGGTGCACAACCATGTCAACACCTGGTACAGGTGAACACAACCATGTCAACACCTGGTACAGGCGCACAACCATGTCAACACCTGGTACAGGTGCACAACCATGTCAACACCTGGTACAGGCGTACAACTATGTCAACACCTGGTACAGGTGAACACAACCATGTCAACACCTGGTACAGGCGTACAACCATGTCAACACCTGGTACAGGTGCACAACCATGTCAACACCTGGTACAGGCGCACAACCATGTCACCACCTGGTACAGGTGAACACAACCATGTCAACACCTGGTACAGGTGAACACAACCATGTCAACACCTGGTACAGGTGAACACAACCATGTCAACACCTGGTACAGGTGAACACAACCATGTCAACACCTGGTACAGACGCACAACCATGTCAACACCTGGTACAGGTGCACAACCATGTCAACACCTGGTACAGGTGAACACAACCATGTCAACACCTGGTACAGGTGCACAACCATGTCAACACCTGGTACAGGCGAACAACCATGTCAACACCTGGTACAGGTGAACACAACCATGGAAACACCTGGTACAGGTGCACAACCATGTCAACACCTGGTACAGGCACACAACCATGTCAACACCTGGTACAGGTGCACAACCATGTCAACACCTGGTACAGGTGAACACAACCATGTCAACACCTGGTACAGGCACACAACCATGTCAACACCTGGTACAGGTGAACACAACCATGTCAACACCTGGTACAGACGCACAACCATGTCAACACCTGGTACAGGTGAACACAACCATGTCAACACCTGGTACAGGCGCACAACCATGTCAACACCTGGTACAGGTGAACACAACCATGTCAACACCTGGTACAGGTGAACACAACCATGTCAACACCTGGTACAGGTGTCAACACCTGGTACAGGTGCACATGTCAACACCTGGTACAGGCGCACAACCATGTCAACACCTGGTACAGGTGAACACAACAACATGGTCAACACCTGTCAACACCTGGTACAGGTGAACACAACCATGTCAACACCTGGTACAGGTGCACAACACATGTCAACCATGAACACAACCATCAACACCTGGTACAGACGCACAACCATGTCAACACCTGGTACAGGTGCACAACCATGTCAACACCTGGTACAGGTGAACACAACCATGTCAACACCTGGTACAGGCGCACAACCATGTCAACACCTGGTACAGGTGCACAACCATGTCAACACCTGGTACAGGTGAACACAACCATGGAAACACCTGGTACAGGTGAACACAACCATGTCAACACCTGGTACAGGCGCACAACCATGTCAACACCTGGTACAGGTGAACACAACCATGTCAACACCTGGTACAGGTGAACACAACCATGGAAACACCTGGTACAGGTGAACACAACCATGTCAACACCTGGTCAGGTGAACACAACACCTGGTACAGGCGCACAACCATGTCAACACCTGGTACAGGTGAACACAACCATGTCAACACCTGGTACAGGTGAACACAACCATGTCAACACCTGGTACAGGTGAACACAACCATGTCAACACCTGGTGGTACAGGTGAACACAACCATGTCAACACCTGGTACAGACGCACAACCATGTCAACACCTGGTACAGGTGAACACAACCATGTCAACCTGGTACAGGCTGCACCTGGTACAGGCGTGACAACATGTCAACACCTGGTACAGGTGAACACAACCATGTCAACACCTGGTACAGGTGGTAACACAACAACACCTGGTACAGGTGCACACCTGGTCACAGGTACAGGCGTACAACCATGTCAACACCTGGTACAGGTGAACACAACATGTCCATGGTACAACACCTGGTACAGGTGTCAACACAACCATGTCAACACCTGGTACAGGCACACAACCATGTCAACACCTGGTACAGGTGCACAACCATGTCAACACCTGGTACAGGGAAACACCTGGTACAGGTGAACACAACCATGTCAACACCTGGTACAGGCGCACAACCATGTCAACACCTGGTACAGGTGAACACAACCATGTCAACACCTGGTACAGGTGAACACATTTCACCATGTCAACACCTGGGTACAGGTGCACAACCATGTCAACACCTGGTACAGGTGAACACAACCATGTCAACACCTGGTACAGGTGAACACAACCATGTCAACACCTGGTACAGGCGCACAACCATGTCAACACCTGGTACAGGTGAACACAACCATGTCAACACCTGGTACAGGTGAACACAACCATGGAAACACCTGGTACAGGTGAACACAACCATTTCAACACCTGGTACAGGTGCACAACCTGCGAGACGTGGGTTAGTATGCATGCATTGCTTGCATGTACTTTCATTTTGTGCACACGCCTTATTTCTAAATCTTCTCTCTGGTAGTTTGTGATGGACCCATCAGTCTCAGTCAATTAGAGAAGATTTGAAATAGACAAGATGGTGACGTACACATTGTTGGATTACTTGATGGAGCAAAACATGTATTTATTTTTAATAAACAGAGCACCACCTTGCACCCCTGGGGACTTGTGTTTTGGGCCGAAACGAGAACGAAGATATTTAATGTTGTTAGAAAATTCTCTCAAACAGTACCTATCCTGTAACTCCAAGTAATGGATAGCAAAACAATGTTGGTTAAATTACATTATCTGATATAAACATCTGCAGCTAAGGCTTCTGTCCGACAAGCATTTCGCTAATTTAACTATATTAAATACTAGGGGTCCACTAATGATTATGCATTTTCCTATTATAAAAAATGTATCTATTACTCACTTTATAAATGTTAATCACCATTGTTACGTTTCCCGCTACTTTCACTAATCTGATTCCTGTTATATATCTAATCAACTAACTACGTTTAATTGTTACCCCATTAAAATTATCATGTCACAATTAACTCATTAGGATGTTGGGGCACCGCGGAAGAGTTTGTTTAAAGAGTTACCAAACTACAAGGCTGCAACCATATGCCGTTTGTTTTCCATATCTCCCCACTGACCATTCCCCACATGCTTCATGTTAGAATTATTGTTCCATTCTCCACTTTTTTGGACGTTAAGAATTTGGGCGGGAAAAAGTCTCTGGAGACAAACTAACATTCCTTTAGCCAATACTGGAGGGTAGAGAGAGAAAGTCTCCCTCTCTTGTAATTTACGACAGGGTGCGAACGGTCGACCATTCAGCAACTCGCACTCTCCTCTCTGCGGGGGAAGAGAGAGAGGCCTGGTTACTCTCACTGTCACCCAACCCGGTCTGATCTGACCCAGTCTGATCTGACCACGTCTGATCCTCACAGGACAAAACGTTTCTGACTTGTGTTTCCTGGTTATTATGAATGGATGAACTGTATGGCTATGTATCCTATGTGGTTCTGAACTGATTCATTTATTATGAATCAGTTCAACCTTGAGGATTGATTCTAAACAACGTTTGCCATGTTTTTGTCGATATTATGGAGTTAATTTGGAAAAAAGTTTGCGTTGTAATGACTGAATTTTGGGGGGGGTTTTCTTAGCCAAACGTGATGAACAAAACGGAGTGATTTCTCCTATACAAATAATCTTTTTGGAAAAACTGAACATTTGCTATCTAACTGAGAGTCTCCTCATTGAAAACATCCGAAGTTCTTCAAAGGTAAATTATTTATTTTTTTTTTTTTTTGAATGCTTTTCTTGTTTTTGTGAAAATGTTGCCTGCTGAATGCTAGGCTTAATGCTATGCTAGCTATCAATACTCTTAGACAAATGCTTGTGTAGCTATGGTTGAAAAGCATTTTTTGAAAATCTGAGATGACAGTGTTGTTAACAAAAGGCTAAGCTTGTGAGCCAATCTATTTATTTCATTTCATTTGCAATTTTCATGAATAGTTAACGTTGCGTTATGGTAATGAGCTTGAGGCTATAATTACACTCCCGGATACGGGATTGCTCGTCACAACAGGTTAACACACTGGACGAGACCCGTAATCATGTGCACAATGATTAACACATGGGACCAGACCCGTAATCGAGACCCGTAATCATGTGCACAATGATACCACACAGGACCAGACCCGTAATCATCTGCAAATATACCATGACAGCGCAACACACAAGGGGTGGAACAGTGGCAAAGGTACCCACAGGACCAACAGAATAATATTATTCCGAGGAGAGATTAAATAGTATTAATACAACAAAAGCCCAAATCAACACAGCATAGGTACTCATATGCACCAACGGACATTGTAACAATAATCGACCAGACCATGGAAACCAAACGGCACATATAGACAAATACTAATCAGTGGGAATAGGGGACAGGTGTGCGTGATGAAAGTTCCGGAGGGTTCCGTGACAATTAGGATCCCCATTAGTTGTTGCACAAGCAGCAGCTACTCTTCCTAGGGTTCACACAGAACACAGAGCACAGAAAACAGAACACAGAAGACAGAAGACAGAACAGAACAAAACATGACATAATACATAACATTAATAGACAAGAACAGGTCAAGGACAGAAGTACAATCTTTTTTTTAAAGACACACGTAGCCTAAATACTGTATTAACACACCGCGAGGTGTTGCTTTACCTGTTTTTTTAAACCAGGTTTGCTGTTTATTTGAGCGATATGGGATCAATAAGGGCTCTATATAATACTGTAGGCTTTCTTGAATTTGTTCTGGATTTGGGGACTGTGAAAAGACCCCTGGTGGCATGTCTGGTGGGGTAAGTGTGTTCTGGACCTGGGGACTGGGAAAAGACCCCTGGTGGCATGTCTGCTGGGGGAAGTGTGTTCTGGACCTGGGGACTGGGAAAAGACCCCTGGTGGCATGTCTGGTGGGGTAAGTGTGTTCTGGACCTGGGGACTGGGAAAAGACCCTGGTGGCATGTCAGGTGGGGTAAGTGTGTTCTGGACCTGGGGACTGGGAAAAGACCCCTGGTGGCATGTCTGGTGGGGTAAGTGTGTTCTGGACCTGGGGACTGGGAAAAGACCCCTGGTGGCATGTCAGGTGGGGTAAGTGTGTATGTCAGCGCTGTGTGTAAATTGACTCTGCAAACAATTTGAGATTTTCAAAACAATGTTTCTTTCTTTCTAAAAAAAAAAGTGATGCAGTCGGTACCTTCACCTCACTTTGACGGACGGTTTGATTAGCAGCCTGATTACCTGACAAAATACTGAGCAGGAAAAGCTTCGGAAAGGCTGTATGAGAATAGAACGTCACAATTTTAAAAATAACTAAAAAATAACTATAGCATTTAATGATACCAAAAAAAGGAGAGACAATGAGTAGCTGATCGTTCGCTCTCTCTCCATTCCTGACAGTCTTCAATGTCTTCGATAGAATGTATGACTCTGTAGTTGATTTTGGATTGCTTTCACAGTTTGTGTCAGTTTGAGGATGTCTCAAATTAAATATTACTTCATATTCTTCCCATTCGACCCTGAGCTCAGATAAAGATACTGTGACTCACTCTCGACCTTTAGAGTTCATACAGTTTTTTTCTGCTCTGCTCTGCTCTGGTCTGCTCTGCGCTGCTCTGCGTACTGTGTACTGTGTACTGATAGGACTGTAGGATATTTCAGTAGCTTATGACTGCAAAAAAAATAGCTTTTACGTTAAGGATGGATGAACATACATTTGTTGTGTATTGAGATTCTAGTTTGTACCTTTAGGGCACCTGTATCACCCCCCCCCCCCTCCTGCTTATGTACAATGCATTCAGGAAGTAATAGGACCCCTTTACCTTTTTCCACATTTTGTTACATTACAGCATTATTCTAAAATTGACTAAATCATTTTTTCCCCCCTTAGCACACAATACCACACAATGACAAAGCAAAAACAGGTTTTTGAAAATGTTTGCAAATATATATTTTTTTTATACAAAAACTGAAATATTACATTTACATACGCATTCAGACCATTTACTCAGTGCTTTGTTGAAGCACCTTTCACAGCGATTACAGCCTAGTGTCTTCCTGGGTATGAAGCTACAAGCTTGGCACACCTGTAATTAGAGAGTTTCTCCAGGTTATCAGGAAACAGCAGACAAAGAGCTGTGAAACATGGGTTTATATCGAGAGACATGAAAAGTAGGAAGTATATGGAGGGTTCGAAGGGTACGGGGCAACAGAGGACGAAGAGCAGAGGGGCTAATGATTTTCGAGCAGGAGGGAAAGGTCTCGGCTTTCAGGGGTGTAGCCGTGGGGCTGTTATTTGCCTTTTACTGAGGAGTGGCTTCCGTCTGGCCTGATTGGTGGAGTGCTGCAGAGATGGTTGTCCTTCTGAAAGGTTCTCCCATCTCCATAGAGGAACTCTAGAGCTCTGTCAGAGTTCCATCAGGTTCTTGGTCATCTCCCTGACCAAGGCCTTTCTCCACCAATTTGCTCAGTTCTAGGAACAGTCTTGGTGGTTCCATTTAAGAATGATGGAGGTCACTGTGTTCTTGGGGACCTTCAATGCTGCAGACTTTTTTTGGTACCCTTCCCCAGATCTGTGCCTTGACAAAATCCTATCTCAGGGCTCTATGGAAAATTCCTTCGACATGATGACTTGGTTTACACTGTCAACTGTGGAACCTTATATGGACAGGTGTGTGCCTTTCCAAATAATGTCAAATTAATTGAACTTACCACAGGTGGAACATCTCAAGGATGATCAATGTTGACAGGATGCACCTGAGCTCAATTTCGAGTCTCATAGCAAAGGGCCTGAATGTTTATGTAATAAGGTATTTCCGTTTTTATTTTTTTTCTATAAATTTGCACAAAAAATTGTTCACTTTGTCATTATGGGGTATTGTGTGTAGATTGATGAGGATAAAATTATTTTATCCATTTTTAGAATAAGGCTGTAATGTAACGAAATGTGGAAAAAGTCAAGGGGTCTGTCTGAATACTGTCCGAATGCGCTTTACATTGGAATGCTTGTCCTTCAAAACGCATGAAACAATGCCCAAGTTAGTTTCTACTTCCGTCTCATGTCCTGGCCTTGTATTATTTGTATTAGTAATACAGTGTGCTATACAAAAAAACTGGGGACGAGGAAGAAAGAACGAAAAGAACGACATTTGAACGACGTTTGTGTTCATTATTAGAAAGTCTGAGTTTAATTAGCTTTTTTTCGTCAAATAAAACGTAAAAGCTAGTCAGGCAAGAGCGATGCTAACTAGCTTCATCTGTCAATGCAATCAGAGCCTCGAGGGAGAGGAAGGGTTTCTCAGCGGAAGAAAGAGGAATAGCTGTGTGTGAGAGAACAGAAGGGCAGAAGTAAGGGACCATCTAAAAAGTGTTAGAAAAAAAAACGGAAAACGTTTTGGTTTAAAATATAGGAAGTTCTTACAACAGAACGTTTTGAGTGGTTTGTGTTGGAAGTAAAGCAGAAGTAGTTGTGCCACATTGTTCCAATGTTATAGGAGGCAAAAATGTAATCTATTACGCAGCTTAGCGAACGCCTAAAGAAAACTGCTGACAAATCATATGATGAAATTGTGGCTACATTAAAAAGACATTATTCCACCAAACCCCTGGTCCTCAAAAAGAGATTCAGGTTTCATAAGACAAATCGAAAGGAGAGGGAGTCAATCTCACAGCTCGTGGCTCTATTGAAACTGTTCTTTGAACACTGTGAATTTGGGCGCTCACTGAGTAACACTATACGTGATATGTTACAGTGTGGAATGCTCAGCGAGGTAATTCAGAAACACCTTTTGACTGAGAGTAACTTAACATTGCAGAGAGCAATAGAAGTGAGTACATCCATGGAAATGGCAAATAGACACGCATGGCGGTTAAGTGCGTCGACCGATAAGGTGTTTACACATTCTTAAAAACAACGCAGTATGTATTAAGCCATGCTATCGCTATGGGAAACCAGGTCACCAAGCCGTGCTATCGCTATGGGAAACCAGGTCACCAAGCCGTGCTATCGCTATGGGAAACCAGGTCACCAAGCCGTGCTATCGCTATAGGAAACCAGGTCACCAAGCCGTGCTATCGCTATGGGAAACCAGGTCACCAAGCCGTGCTATCGCTATGGGAAACCAGGTCACCAAGCCGTGCTATCGCTATGGGAAACCAGGTCACCAAACCGTGCTATCGCTGTGGGAAACCAGCTCACCAAGCCGTGCTATCGCTGTGGTGAACCAGCTCACCAAGCCGTGCTATCGCTATGAGAAACCAGGTCACCAAACCGTGCTATCGCTGTGGGGAACCAGCTCACCAAGCCGTGCTATCGCTGTGGGGATCCAGGTCACCAAGCCGTGCTATCGCTGTGGGGAACCAGCTCACCAAGCCGTGCTATCGCTGTGGGGAACCAGGTCACCACGCCGTGCTATCGCTGTGGGGAACCAGGTCACCAAGCCGTGTTATCGCTGTGGGGAACAAGGTCACCAAGCCGTGCTATCGCTGTGGGGAACCAGGTCACCAAGCCGTGCTATTGCTGTGGGAAACCAGCTCACCAAGCTGTGCTATCTCTGTGGGGAACCAGGTCACCACGCCATGCTATCGCTGTGGGGAACCAGGTCACCAAGCCGTGCTATCGCTGTGGGGAACCAGGTCACCAAGCCGTGCTATCGCTGTGGGGAACCAGGTCACCAAGCCGTGCTATCGCTGTGGGGAACCAGGTCACCAAGCCGTGCTATCGCTGTGGGGAACCAGGTCACCAAGCCGTGCTATCGCTGTGGGGAACCAGCTCACCAAGCCGTGCTATTGCTGTGGGGAACCAGGTCACCAAGCCGTGCTATCGCTGTGGGGAACCAGCTCACCAAGCCGTGCTATCGCTGTGGGGAACCTCAGTAAGCAGAGGAGTGTTGGTGCAAATATTTAGACTGCAGAGGTTGAGGCAGAAAGGTTCACGTCAAACGTGCACGTAACAAAAACCATTTTTTTATATGAAAAAAAGAAAAGCGACTTCAGGAAGTACAAAAAGAAAGTGCATCAAATGGAAAACCAAGAGGATGAAGACAATGATACCCTGTCTGATACCCTGTCTGATACCCTGTCTGACACCCTGTCTGATACCCTGTCTGATACCCTGTCTGACACCCTGTCTGACACCCTGTCTGATACCCTGTCTGATACCCTGTCTGATACCCTGTCTGATACCCTGTCTGACACCCTGTCTGATACCCTGTCTGATACCCTGTCTGATACCCTGTCTGATACCCTGTCTGATACCCTGTCTGAAGGGGAAGAATCTTTACATGTTTTCTCCATTTCAGACAGTGGACACGGATACTGGGTGACACTGGAGCAGCCGTATCTATGCTGTCTAAGATTGTATACAAGAATAACCTACATCACCTCACACCCAAAGTCCACGAAGATGACGCTGACAACATACTCTGCTGAGACTTCCAGTGAGAGGAACCGCGAATGTTACAGCGGAGCTCAACAAACAGAAGGTAAAGCTACCACTTTAAATCGTCAAAGGAAACCATCCAGCTCTGCTAGGACGCACATGGCTGGAAAAGATCAAACTAAACTGGCAGGATAATCACATGGTTGCAAAAGAGGACACAAACCTACAAGGGATATTGAGGAAACACAATGTGTTCAATGGAGAACTTGGCAGTATGAAGAACATAACGGTCTGGGAAACCAGACAACAAGCCAAAAGGCTTCAAAGCTTGGCCTGTCCCATACGCCATAAAACCAACAGTAGAAACTGAGCGAGTCAAACAAGTCAAGTGTAGAGTACTGGATCTAGTGAGTGTTAGTGAATGGGCTACACCTGTCCTGAGTGTTAGTGAATGGGCTACACCTGTCCTGAGTGTTAGTGAATGGGCTACACCTGTCCTGAGTGTTAGTGAATGGGCTATACCTGTACTGAGTGTTAGTGAATGGGCTACACCTGTCCTGAGTGTTAGTGAATGGGCTATACCTGTCCTGAGTGTTAGTGAATGGGCTATACCTGTCCTGAGTGTTAGTGAATGGGCTACACCTGTCCTGAGTGTTAGTGAATGGGCCTCACCTGTCATTCCAGTAATGAATAAAGATGGAACCATCAGACTCTGCGGTGACTTCAAAGTCAAAGTTTATTGGGGTTGAATATATTCCCAGTATTTTAAAATGTTCCATTCTGCAATTTAATCACTTTTCTCCTGGGAAACACGGGATTTCCGGCCAAAACTGGAAGTGTCATTCAAAATCATTTTAAAGAATACAAATAGGCCTATGTCATGATTTGATTAGAGCTTTGATCCAAAATTCAAGCTAGTTTAAATCTATTTAATGAGCCCTATACTAAATAAATGTAATGAGCCCTACATTAAAAACTAAAATCCAAGATGGCGGACCTATTATTATTTATTTTTTTATCCCCGGATTCCCACCGCAAACAGAACATTTTCAGCTGGATCTTCACAACTAGCTACCTAACTAACCGCAACCCTGGATGATTAGTCCTGGCTAGCGTTTCCACCCACTTAGCTTGAAGCTAGCCCGGCCAGAGCTCCTGTGCTACCACCGAAGCATACTCCTGGGCTACAATATCCGGACCCACGACCGGTCTATCGATGTCACCGCATGAAGAGGCATAAACAGACTCCCCCCATCGCGACTACCCCAAAGGCTAACTTTCTAGCCCTTGCTATCTCCTTGCTTGCTAATTCGGCCTGCTAACTGCTAGCTTGTTTAGCCCCAGTCCACTAACTGCTACCTTGTTTAGCCCCGGCCTACTAACTGTTAGCTTGTTAGCACAGGCCTGCTAACCATCTGAATCGCCACGCCCCAACCACTCACTGGACCCATATTTACTTTCAGTCTCTTTTCGATTTTTAATTTGTTTATATCTTCCGGTAACCTGCCTCGCCCAATGTGATACGGAATCGCTATTATTTTTAATTTTTAGAACACACTCAAGAACCTCCAGAAGCTAACCAGCTAACTAGCTACAAGCTATTTAGTTGTTGTTAGCCACTGCTAGCGGATTTTACCTTTTACCTTCTGCACAGCCAGCCAGTTTTTTTAACCTGGATAATACTCGCCAGTCTAGCTTCCATGCCCCATCCACCGCTGCCCCCTGATCACTTATCATTTGGCTACATAGCTGATGCATGCCGGACTGTCCATTAATCACGGTACTCCATTCTGCTTGTTTATGTTTAATCTGTCGGCCCCAGCCGCACTCAGGCTCTGTGTGTAGTTAATCCGACCCTCCCTGCCTAGTCAACGCCATTTTACCTGCTGTTGTTGTGCTAGCTGATTAGCTGTTGTTGTCTCACCTACTGTTTTAGCTAGCTCTCCCAATTCAACACCTGTGATTACTGTATGCCTCGCTGTATGTCTCTCTCAAATGTCAATATGCCTTGTATACTGTTGTTCAGGTTAGTTATCATTGTTTTAGTTTACAATGGAGCCCCGAGTTCCACTCTTCATACCCCTGATACCTCCTTTGTCCCACCTCCCACACGTGCGGTGACCTCACCCATTACAACCAGCATGTCCAGTGATACAACCTCTCTCATCATCACCCAGTGCCTGGGCTTACCTCCGCTGTACCCGCACCCCACCATACCCCTGTCTGCGCATTATGCCCTGAATATATTCTACCATGCCCAGAAATCTGCTCCTTTTATTCTCTGTCCCCAACGCTCTAGGTGACCAGTTTTGATAGCCTTTAGCCGCACCCTCATTCTACTCCTCCTCTGTTCCGCGGGTGATGTGGAGGTAAACCCAGGCCCTGCATGTCCCCAGGCACCCTCATTTGTTGACTTCTGTGATCGAAAAAGCCTTGGTTTCATGCATGTCAACATCAGAAGCCTCCTCCCTAAGTTTGTTTTACTCACTGCATAGCACACTCTGCTAACCTTGATGTCCTTGCCGTGTCTGAATCCTGGCTCAGGAAGGCCACCAAAAATTCTGAGATTTCCATACCCAACTATAACATTTTGCGTCAAGATAGAACTCCCAAAGGGGGAGGGAGGAGTTGCAGTCTACTGTAGAGATAGCCTGCAAAGTAATGTCATACTTTCCAGGTTCATACCCAAACAGGTCGAACTACTAATTTTGAAAATTACTCTCTCCAGAAATAAGTCTCTCACTGTTGCCGCCTTCTACCGACCCCCCTCAGCTCCCAGCTGTGCCCTGGACACCATTTGTGAATTGATCGCCCCCCATCTAGCTTCAGAGTTTGTTCTGTTAGGTGACCTAAACCGGGATATGCTTAACACCCCGGCAGTCCTACAATCGAAGCTAGATGCCCTCAATCTCACACAAATCATCAAGGAACCCACCAGGTACAACCCTAAATCTGTAAACAAGGACACCCTCATAGACGTCATCCTGACCAACTGGACCTCCAAATACACCTCCGCTGTCTTCAACCAGGATCTCAGCAATCACTGCCTCATTGCCTGTATCCGCTACGGAGCCGCAGTCAAACGACCACCCATCATCACTGTCAAACGCTCCCTAAAACACTTCTGTGAGCAGGCCTTTCTAATCGACCTGGCCCGGGTATCCTGGAAGGACATTGACCTCATCCCGTCAGTTGAGGATGCCTGGTCATTCTTTAAAAGTAACTTCCTCACCATTTTAGATAAGCATGCTCCGTTCAAAAAATGCAGAACGAAGAATAGATATAGCCCTTGGTTCACTCCAGACCTGACTGCCCTCGACCAGCACAAAAACATCCTGTGGCGGACTGCAATAGCATCGAATAGTCCCCGCGAACATTTGCATCCTGTAGCTCCAACTCCAAAAAGTTCTGGGACACTGTGAAGTCCATGGAGAACAAGAGCACCTCCTCCCAGCTGGCCACTGCACTGAGGCTAGGTAACACGGTTACCACCGATAAATCCATGATTATCGAAAACTTCAACAAGCATTTCTCAACGACTGGCAATGCCTTCCGCCTGGCTACTCCAACCTCGGCCAACAGCTCCCCCCCCCCCGCAGCTACTCGCCCAAGCCTCTCCAGGTTCTCCTTTATCCAAATCCAGATAGCAGATGTTCTGAAAGAGCTGCAAAACCTGGACCCGTATAAATCAGCTGGGCTTGACAATCTGGACCCTCTATTTCTGAAACTATCCGCCGCCATTGTCGCAACCCCTATTACCAGCCTGTTCAACCTCTTTCATATCGTCTGAGATCCCCAAGGATTGGAAAGCTGCCGCAGTCATCCCCCTCTTCAAAGGGGGAGACACCCTGGACCCAAACTGTTACAGACCTATATCCATCCTGCCCTGCCTATCTAAGGTCTTCGAAAGCCAAGTCAACAAACAGGTCACTGACCATCTCGAATCCCACCGTACCTTCTCCGCTGTGCAATCCGGTTTCCGAGCCGGTCACGGGTGCACCTCAGCCACGCTCAAGGTACTAAACGATATCATAACCGCCATCGATAAAAGACAGTACTGTGCAGCCGTCTTCATCGACCTTTCCAAGGCTTTCGACTCTGTCAATCACCATATTCTTATCGGCAGACTCAGTAGCCTCGGTTTTTCGGATGACTGCCTTGCCTGGTTCACCAACTACTTTGCAGACAGAGTTCAGTGTGTCAAATCGGAGGGCATGCTGTCCGGTCCTCTGGCAGTCTCTATGGGGGTGCCACAGGGTTCAATCCTCGGGCCGACTCTTTTCTCTGTATATATCAATGATGTTGCTCTTGCTGCGGGCGATTCCCTGATCCACCTCTACGCAGACGACACCATTCTTTATACATCCGGCCCGTCCTTGGACACTGTGCTATCTAACCTCCAAACGAGCTTCAATGCCATACAACACTACTTCCGTGGCCTCCAAATGCTCTTAAATGCAAGTAAAACCAAATGCATGCTTTTCAACCGTTCGCTGCCTGCACCCGCACGCCTGACCAGCATCACCACCCTGGATGGTTCCGACCTTGAATATGTGGACATCTATAAGTACCTAGGTGTCTGGCTAGACTGTAAACTCTCCTTCCAGACTCATATCAAACATCTCCAATCGAAAATCAAATCTAGAGTTGGCTTTCTATTCCGCAACAAAGCCTCCTTCACTCACGCCGCCAAACTTACCCTAGTAAAACTGACTATCCTACCGATCCTCGACTTTGGTGATGTCATCTACAAAATTGCTTCCAACACTCTACTCAGCAAACTGGATGCAGTTTATCACAGTGCCATCCGTTTTGTCACTAAAGCACCTTGTACTACCCACCACTGCGACCTGTATGCTCTAGTCGGCTGGCCCTCACTACATATTCGTTGCCAGACCCACTGGCTCCAGGTCATCTACAAGTCCATGCTAGGTAAAGCTCCGCCTTATCTCAGTTCACTGGTCACGATGGCAACACCCATCCGTAGCACGCGCTCCAGCAGGTGTATCTCACTGATCATCCCTAAAGCCAACACCTCATTTGGCCGCCTTTCGTTCCAGTTCTCTGCTGCCTGTGACTGGAACGAATTGCAAAAATTGCTGAAGTTGGAGACTTTTATCTCCCTCACCAACTTCAAACATCTGCTATCTGAGCAGCAAACCGATCGCTGCAGCTGTACATAGTCTATCGGTAAATAGCCCACCCATTTTTACCTACCTCATCCCCATACTGTTTTTATTCATTTCCTTTTCTGCTCTTTTGCACACCAATATCTCTACCTGTACATGACCATCTGATCATTTATCACTCCAGTGTTAATCTGCAAAATTGTAATTATCCGCCTACCTCCTCATGCCTTTTGCACACAATGTATATAGACTCCCCCTTTTTTTCTACTGTGTTATTGACTTGTTAATTGTTTACTCCAAGTGTAACTGTGTTGTCTGTTCACACTGCTATGCTTTATCTTGGCCAGGTCGCAGTTGCAAATGAGAACTTGTTCTCAACTAGCCTACCTGGTTAAATAAAGGTTAAAAAAAATATAAAAAATAAAGACATTTAATGAGCCCTACATTAAAGACATTTAATGAGCCCTACATTAAAGACATTTATTGAGCCCTACATTAAAGACATTTAATGAGCCCTACATTAAAGACATTTAATGAGCCCAAGCCTTAATGATTGTGCCGTTATCCAATACATATGCATGACATGTTTATTATTTTATTATTTTTTATTTCACCTTTATTTAACCAGGTAAGCTTCTTGATAACAAGTTATCATTTGCAACTGCGACCTGGCCGGAGATAAAGCATATCAGTTCGACACATACAACAACACAGAGTTACACATGGAATGAACAAAACACACAGTCAATAACACAGTAGAAAAAAATCAAACTAAGTCTATATACAGTGAGTGCAAATAAGGTCAAATAAGGGTGTTAAGGCAATAAATAGGCCATGGTGGTGAAGTAATTACAATATGGCAATTAAACACTGGAATGGTAGATGTACAAAGGATGGATGTGCAAGTAGAGATACTGTGGTGCAAAAGGAGCAAAATAAATAAATACAGTATGGGGATGAGGTAGATGGATGGGCTGAATACAGATGGGCTATGAACAGGTGCAGTGATCTGTGAGCTGCTCTGACAGCTGGTTCTTAAAGCTAGTGAGGGAGATGGGAATCTCCAGCTTCAGTGATTTTTGCAGTTCATTCCAGTCAGTGGCAGCAGAGAACTGGAAGGAAAGGCGACCAAAGGAGTAGGTGACCAGTGAGATATACCTGCTTAATGCGTGCTACGAGTGGGTGCTGCTATGGTGACCAGCGAGCTGAGCTAGCTAGCTGGTTTACCTAGCAGAGACAAGACTTGTAGATAACCTGTAGCCATTGGGTTTGGCGACGAGTATGAAGGGAGGGCCAGCCAACGAGAGCGTATAAGGTCGCAGTGGTGAGTAGTGTTTGGGGCTTTGGTGGCAAAACGGATGGCACTGTGATAGACGACATCCAGTTTGCTGAGTAGAGTGTTGGAGGCTATTTTATAGATGACATCACCGAAGTCAAGGATCGGTAGGATGGTCAGTTTTACGAGGGTATGTTTGGCAGCATGAGTGAAGGAAGCTTTGTTGCTAAATAAGAAGCCGATTCTAGATTACATTTTTGATTGGAGATGCTTTATGTGATATCATACGTTATCAAAAACATACTGTATATTATGATATAGTCTACTGCACATTACACACAACAACTTGGTCCTTCTGTAGCTCAGTTGGTAGAGCATGGCGCTTGTAACGCCAGGGTAGTGGGTTCGATCCCCGGGACCACCCATATGTAGAATGTATGCACAAATGACTGTAAGTCGCTTTGGAGAAAGGCGTCTGCTAAATGGCATATATTATTATTATTATTAAGAACATCACAGCCCATAGATGTAGCTAGCTATATGCTCTCCTGGTTAAATCAATGAAACTAGCTCCAGGAGGCTCATCTTCTTTGAGTGTGAACTGTATTACTGTATTGTATTATACTGTATTATATGGACTGGAATTACAAACATCGTTTAAACCATGATAAACCTGGGAGAGAAACTGCGATACTGGTGCAGCATATGAGGCCTACAGAGTTACAAGTATAGGCTAGCGAATTTGATTTTAATTTTGAAATATAATATAATATTTCAAAATTAAAATCAAATTCGCTAGCCTATACTTGTAACTCTGTAGGCCTCATATGCTGCACCAGTATCGCAGTTTCAGCGTACTAATTATGCAAATGAGTATGCAAATTTTCCTATTTGCATAATTAGTACGCTGACGCATAATGACCTTTCATAATATTTCCCTTCATGTTATTAGCCTTCCTCCTCTTTCTCTCTCTATTGTTGCTTCATTTCTTCCTCGCTTTCAACGGTTAAATGAAATACGTTCTGTTGTCCTTATCTTATAGGACTAGAATAAGATTCAGGGTCAAATGTGAGTTTTTACAGCCTTCCGTTGAGTACCTGGTTCAATCTCATCGACAGTTCGGGGCTCCAATCAAAGGTGAAGGCCATCAAATAAACCTGCAACCAGAACAGAACGCGAGTCAGCTGAGATCCTTCTTAGGACTACCAACATACGACGCAAAGATTGTGCAGAACCTAGCTAACAAGCTAAAGCAATTGCTTGAACTTTTGAACAAAAACTAAACAGTGGAAGTGGACAGAGACATGTCAACTGTAACGGCAGGTTGGGGTTGAAGTGGGGATAAGGGCTTCTGACTGAGATAATTTTTCACTTTCCTGAAGGCTTCCTGAAGGCTTCCTCACTCAGTCTCAGTCAGAGGCCCTTATCCCCACTTCAACCCCAACCTGCCATTACAGTTGACATGTCTCAGTCAGAGGCCCTTATCCCCACTTGAAACCCAACTTGCCGTTACAGTTGACATGTGACGCATCGCCTTATGGTGCTGGTGTGGTGTCACACATCATGCCATCAGGTGAAGTAAGGCCAATTGCTTTCGCATCACGGACGCTAAGTAAAGCCGGGAGCAATTATGAACAGAAAGAGCATAAAGCATTCGCCATCGTATTCAGAGTTAAGAAATTCCATCAGTTTCTGTTCAGACGACGATTTATAATTGGTGACGGACCATAGACCTGTTATCAACTGTGTGTTGTCTTCTCTCAGTCGACCACCACTTCCCTTTTGTACACCAAGCCGCGATGCCGGTTTATCCCACTCGGTTTATCCCACTCCATTATCATTTCCTTGTAACTATCTACTGTTTGTTTATGCATTTCTGTGATTATTTAGTTAGTTAGTAAATAAATAATTTAAGACAATTGATGTATGGATGACTCATAGTGAAGATTGGGTTCGTGCAGATAACCAACAATTTACGACGTTTGGAATGAGACTAACGTGAGGTAAAATAAAGAACAAGTCATTAATCAGAAGACTAATTGATCAGATATTAAAATATCTGAAAAGTTATATTAGGAAAATGATAACTTTGTAATCTGAATATGTTCCTTGGGTGCCCCCGACTTCCTAGTTAATTATAGTTACGTGATTAATCAGTTTAATCGCGTAATAAAAATTACAGAGAGTGATTTGATAAATAAGTCTTCCGTTTTAATGATGCCAAAGACACGACAGCGAAAATGGCTCCCTAACTGGTGTCTGAAGAGTTCTGCTCATTCATGGAAGCAAATGGAATACAGCATAACAAACCAGGGCCATATCACCCGCCAGAGAATGGCCTCGCCGAAATAATCATCCAGACCAAGAAAAAGACATAAGATTCACAGCTGGAGAGAGTTTTTTTTTTTGCTCAGGAACTACTACAAAGGTCCAAAATGATGGATACCAGCAACAGTGGTCCCACAAAACAGGACCTGGGTCCTACACAGTTCACACACTAGAGAACATCTTCTGGAGGCGCCACTGTTGCCAGGAACCAACCTCGGAGATGACTCATGTCAACTGACAAACACAGATCTGCTACTGGAGACATACCATGACTACGAGCCATCACCTGAACATCCTCCACAGCAGCCTACAAATATGGAAAGTGCTCCACACTAGGCATACACCATCACCACTCAGACTCAGAGACAATGTGACTGTAGACTCACTCACCTGTACGTCCTCATTACCCTGCAAGAGAACGATAGTTCGTTCAGAGAATAGCCTCCAACACCCCTGGGTTAAGTTAGTGCAGGGTAATGAGGACTCTTTCCCTAGCTCAGGAAACACAAATTCTGAAAAGTTCCATTGTTACAAAACTTTTATACCTTTTATATTAAAAATAAAGAATGACGTTTCTTTACTGATAAAGACTGTAAATAAAATAATGTGCAAAACAGTGAAGATTTACTTTTTCCTTATGAGGCATTAAAAGTAAAGGGTAAATATGTTGTGCGTTGATATTCTGGTTGTCCTTTCAAGGCAACCGCAATGCTCCTCTGCTGAGTTTACATTGGAACGAGTGGAACGTCTTGTCGAATGAAACGCATTAAACAATGCCCACGGTCATTTCTACTTCCTCTCATGTTCCGGTCCTTTATATCAGTCGTTTAAAGTAATAATGTGCTATACATCAACATTCATCCAAACTTTAATATGACACCTGGTCAATTGAAGGCTTGTCAAATTGGTAAGATGATATACATTTGAACCCAAAGTGTTAGTAACCAGTAAGGCTAGTTGGTCAATGGTCTATTTAAGAAATGGGTTAACGGAAATGATTATGGTCACTATTTGTAAATAGCCTGTAATATTCTAGGAGGATATAGCGGCGCTCTATCTTTTATCCATAATGTCTACTGAACTCCATCCTCTCAAGTCTAGTGAGCGAGAGAGAGAGAACTGCCTGTGCGCCCTGACACACAAACTGCTGTACCAATAGGCGTATGGCTATCGAATTAAACTCGTACCACGCAATCCCTTCGATACCCCCCCATCCCCCTCCTTAAATCCCATCTACCAACTCTCTCGCTTTCTTATCCCCGTGGAAGCACGCGCCCACCCGCCCGTTATCTGCCTCTCTCTGTCCGCTGGTTGTTGTCTCACGAGGCTTGAGTGTGACCGTGTCACGTTAACATGGTTTGCAGGGCTCAGCCGCAGTAGCAGCACAAGAAGAGAAAGAAGTAGAGACAGTAGCTGTGTGTTCCAAGCAGCCAGTCTGGACTCTCTCCCATCTCACATCTATCGACCGGAGGACGCAGCCAGACAAAACCGAACTTCCCCCCATCTCTTCCCGTCTCTCTCGCTCCCACGTCCCCATCGCGACGCTCGGTGATCAGGAGCTTGCGGAGCTCTCTCTTAGATAAAGGGTAAGAATTAACCGAATGAATGAATGATGCTTGTTTACAATCAATCAACACATCTTTCGCATCTGCCTGAAATGTTTTATATCGGTTTTGAATAGTTAATGGTTTGACAGCGTTGCAGGGGTACGTTGGGCTCGCTATTGTTGATCGAATACCGCGTGTGTTCTCTCTGAGATATGCTGAAAGATGTGCAAGAAATCATATTTATTTAGTCTTGGAGCACCGTTGTTTCCATTATATAGGCCTAATGATCATGTTTTGTTTGTTCAATTATAGTGTGCAATGCTTGGACAGTCGCCCTTTCCCATATACAATAGGCTGCATAAACCGGATTCAATGCTTGGACGGTCGCCCTTTCCCATATACAATAGGCTGCATAAAGCGGATTCAATGATTGGACCCATATACAATAGGCTGTATAAAGCGCATTCAATGATTGGACCCATATACAATAAGCTGTATAAAGCGGATTCAATGCTTGGACGGTCGCCCTTTCCCATATACAATAGGCTGTATAAACCGGATTCAATGCTTGGACAGTCGCCCTTTCCCATATACAATAGGCTGCATAAACCGGATTCAATGCTTGGACAGTCGCCCTTTCCCATATACAATAGGCTGCATAAACCGGATTCAATGCTTGGACAGTCGCCCTTTCCCATATACAATAGGCTGCATAAACCGGATTCAATGCTTGGACAGTCGCCCTTTCCCATATACAATAAGCTGTATAAACCGGATCCAATGCTTGGACAGTCGCCCTTTTCCCATATACAATAAGCTGTATAAACCGGATTCAATGCTTGGACAGTCGCCCTTTCCCATATACAATAGGCTGCATAAACCGGATTCAATGATTGGACCCATATACAATAAGCTGTATAAAGCGGATTCAATGCTTGGACGGTCGCCCTTTCCCATATACAATAGGCTGCATAAACCGGATTCAATGCTTGGACAGTCGCCCTTTCCCATATACAATAGGCTGCATAAACCATTCAATGCTTGGACCCCATATACAATAGGCTGCATAAACCGGATTCAATGCTTGGACAGTCGCCCTTTCCCATATACAATAAGCTGTATAAACCGGATTCAATGCTTGGACAGTCGCCCTTTCCCATATACAATAAGCTGTATAAACCGGATTCAATGCTTGGACAGTCGCCCTTTCCCATATACAATAGGCTGCATAAACCGGATTCAATGATTGGACCCATATACAATAAGCTGTATAAAGCGGATTCAATGCTTGGACGGTCGCCCTTTCCCATATACAATAGGCTGCATAAACCGGATTCAATGCTTGGACAGTCGCCCTTTCCCATATACAATAGGCTGCATAAACCGGATTCAATGCTTGGACGGTCGCCCTTTCCCATATACAATAGGCTGCATAAACCGGATTCAATGCTTGGACAGTCGCCCTTTCCCATATACAATAGGCTGCATAAACCGGATTCAATGCTTGGACAGTCGCCCTTTCCCATATACAATAAGCTGTATAAACCGGATCAATGCTTGGACAGTCGCCCTTTCCCATATACAATAAGCTGTATAAACCGGATTCAATGCTTGGACAGTCGCCCTTTCCCATATACAATAGGCTGCATAAACCGGATTCAATGATTGGACCCATATACAATAGGCTGTATAAACCGGATTCAATGATTGGACCCATATACAATAAGCTGTATAAAGCGGATTCAATGCTTGGACGGTCGCCCTTTCCCATATACAATAGGCTGCATAAACCGGATTCAATGATTGGACCCATATACAATAGGCTGTATAAACCAGATTCAATGATTGGACCCATATACAATAAGCTGTATAAAGCGGATTCAATGCTTGGACGGTCGCCCTTTCCCATATACAATAGGCTGCATAAACCGGATTCAATGATTGTAAAACAACAACGATATCATAAATATGATTATTATTTTTATGAATTACATGAATATATTGAAACGCGGATAAAGGAATGAGATGGGGACGGTAACATTCACGACGCGGTGCGCTCAATGTGCTCCTGGGAATCTCTCTCCCCCTCTCGTCAGAATCTCACGTTGTTCTCTTCTTCTGCCCTCTTCAGACGATGTAATGATGTTGTTTGGGAATTGAATGATTGTTGAATTGTATAGGTTATGGAATGTGTTAGGTTATGATGCGCTGTACAGTAGTCTACAGTAGACGGCGTCACCGCGTGTGGACGCAGTGACGTTCAGGATTATGGTTTTAATAATTAGCCTATACATGTGGCTCAGAGGCTTATGCTAAGTTGATGCTTTCCCAGCGGGACCGATATCTGTTATTTAGCCTATCCTGTGTATTTGTTGACAGTGATATCAGCCTGGGTCTAGTGTTGTAGCCTACACAATCTAAAGATAAAACAAACATATTAAACCAATGCTTTGGCATATACTATTTACATGTTATACGATATAGGCCTAATATCATAGCCTACTCTAGCAAAAGTCTAAATAAAATGGCAGAATAAGCAATTGCATTCTATAATGACCTGTCGGGTCACGGTTTACTTCCTCCCTGCCTGTTAAAAAGAAACAACATGTCAATAATATTTTATCAGTCACAGTAAAATCCCTTGTTTTAACCACTTTATCGATACTTAACATCAAGGCCTGTAGTGTTTACCGGTAGTTGAATGGCACCGCGGAGAGAGAGCTCAGTTGGTAGAGCATGGCGCTTGTAACGCCAGGGTAGTGGGTTCGATACCCGGGACCACCCATACGTAGAATGTATGCACACATGACTGTAAGTCGCTTTGGATAAAAGCGTCTGCTAAATGGCATATGTATGCATATATATAGAGAATGAATGGAGCCATCACTGCTGATGCATTACCGGGTCCGTTTCAAGCGAATGCGTGAGATTTGTTAGTAGTGTGTCATTAATGCATCTTATAAATGTGATAGCAAGAGCATTATCTGGTTAAGACTGCCATCAGTAGCCTACAGGAAAGGAGTTGGAGGAAGCTGCCCTTAGACTGATCTAAGGTCAGTCTTTCTTATACATCGAAAGGGTTATTAGGTGAACTCAGCTGATCTATGCTCAGACTTATTTGCATGAATTACCATATAAGGTATTACCGAATGTGCAAACAAAGGGGCGCTATAAACATTATTTTTTAAACACATTGGTGAAACAACAAGGATCTTGATGTCAGAGAGATGTCAGAGAGAGATGTCAGAGAGAGATGTCAGAGAGAGATGTCAGAGAGAGATGTCAGAGAGATGTCAGAGAGATGTCAGAGAGAGATGTCAGAGAGAGATGTCAGATGTCAGAGAGATGTCAGAGAGAGATGTCAGAGAGAGATGTCAGAGAGAGATGTCAGAGGAGAGATGTCAGAGAGATGTCAGAGAGAGATGTCAGAGAGAGATGTCAGAGAGATGTCAGAGAGATGTCAGAGAGAGATGTCAGAGAGATGTCAGAGAGATGTCAGAGATGTCAGAGAGATGTCAGAGAGAGATGTCAGAGAGAGATGTCAGAGAGAGATGTCAGAGAGATGTCAGAGAGATGTCAGAGAGAGATGTCAGAGAGATGTCAGAGAGAGATGTCAGAGAGAGATGTCAGAGAGAGATGTCAGAGAGATGTCAGAGAGAGATGTCAGAGAGATGTCAGAGAGATGTCAGAGAGAGATGTCAGAGAGATGTCAGAGAGATGTCAGAGAGAGATGTCAGAGAGATGTCTGTCTGTAACCGTTCATATGGTATAATAATGGGATTTGATGGGAAATGATGTAAATATATCACTAGCCACTTTAAACAATGCTACCTTATATAATATTACTTACCCTACATTATTCATCTCATATGCATACGTATATACTGTACTCTATATCATCGACTGCATCCTTATATGATACATGTATCACTAGCCACTTTAACTATGCTACTTTGTTTACTTTGTCTACATACTCATCTCATATGTATATACTGTACTCGATACCATCTACTGTATGCTGCCCCGTACCATCACTCATTCATATATCCTTATGTACATATTCTTTATCCCCTTACACTGTGTATAAGACAGTAGTTTTGGAATTGTTAGTTAGATTACTTGTTGGTTATTACTGCATTGTCGGAACTAGAAGCACAAGCATTTCGCTACACTCGCATTAACATATGCTAACCATGTGTATGTGACAAAAAAAAATTGATTTGATTTGTATATCGCCTGAGCCTATACACCACCCGCTGGAGGGCCTTGCGGTCGCTGACAGACCATTTCCCGTATTAGGCTTTGATGCAATCGGTCAGGACGCTCTCGGTGGTGCAGCGAAAGTATTTGGAGAGGGGGGGTTGCGAATTTCTTCAGCCGCCTTAGGAAGTAGAGACGCTGTTGCGACCTCTTGACCTTTTGTTGTTGGTCCATGTCAAGTCCTCTGCGATGTGGACGTTGAGGAACTTAAAACTGCTGACTCTGCTTCCTGAAGTCAACAATCAACTCCTTTGTTTTGCTGACGTGAGAGAGAGGTTGTTGTCATGACACCACTATGCCAGTTCACTTACCTCCTCCCTATAGGCTGATTTGTCATTGTTGATTATCAGGCCTACAAACGTGGTGTCGTCATGGAGACTTGATGATGGGAGTTGGTGTGGTGCAATGCCACACTGTCGTGGTTGAACAGGAAGTACAGCAGAGGACTAAGGACACCCCCTGGGGGATCCCTGGGTTTAAGAGTCAGTGTGAAGGAGGTGTTGTTGCCAGTCCTCACCGATCCAGTTGCAGAGGGTGGTGTTCAGACCCAGGGCTCTGAGCTTGGAGGGAACAATTGTGTTAAAATGCTGAACTGTAGTCAATGAACAGCATTCTCACATAGGTGTTTCTCTTGTCAAGACAATGGTGGTCTATTAAAGCAGGTTGGGACTACAGCCTGGGACAGGGGAGGGTTGGGACTGCAGCCTGGGACAGGGGCAGGTTGGGACTACAGCCTGGGACAGGGGCGGGTTGGGACTACAGCCTGGGACAGGGGCAGGTTGGGACTACAGCCTGGGACAGGGGCAGGTTGGGACTACAGCCTAGGACAGGGGCAGGTTGGGACTACAGCCTGGGACAGGGGCAGGTTGGGACTACAGCCTAGGACAGGGGCAGGTTGGGACTACAGCCTGGGACAGGGGCAGGTTGGGACTACAGCCTAGGACAGGGGCAGGTTGGGACTACAGCCTGGGACAGGGGAGGGTTGGGACTACAGCCTGGGACAGGGGCAGGTTGGGACTACAGCCTGGGACAGGGGCGGGTTGGGACTGCAGCCTGGGACAGGGAGGGTTGGGATTACAGGGGACGGGGGCAGGTTGAAGATGTCTGAGATGCGGCCCGGGGATTCCATTTTGGCTTGCGGCTTTGTGAGTATTCACTCTTTTAGAGAGTTTTCCTCACGTCAGCCTAGGAGAGCGAAAGCACCTGGTCGTCCAGAACAGCGAGAGTCCTCCTGGATGGCTCGGTATTGTCTGCCTCGAAGCGAGCAGCTCTTAAGCTCTTCTGTGAGTGAGGCTTCAGTTGGCACCACACAGCTGGATTTACTTTTATTTGTAGTCTGTGATAGTCTGTAGTCCTTGCCACATGCAACGAGAGTCTGAGGGGTTGAAGATCAATTAAAGTTTGAGTCTGTATGCCTTGTAAGCGTCGCGCGCCACCTTGTCATCTGAGTTTGTTCTGCTGACATTGAATGCTGCAGTTTGGTCTCTCAGCATGCTATGGATTTCTCCGTTCATCCAGGGTTTTCGGTTGGGGTCGGTCCGGAATGTTATTGTGGGTACAATATCATCAACACATTTCCTAATGAAGCCTTTGACGGACAATGTATGTTCCTCAATGTTGGTGGATGAATTTTGTGAACATATTTCCGATCAGTATTCTCAAAACCATCCTGCAGCATTGAGTCTGCGTCCTCTGTCCAGCGCCTTACTATTCTCTGTGTTGGTGGCTCCCTCTAGGAACAGTGAGGCGTGATCTGATTGGCCGAAGTGGGGGGTGGGGGATGGCTTTGTTCCTGTCATGGGTGTTTGTGTATACATGGTCAAGCATGCTGGATCCTCTTGTGGGGCAGGAGATTTGTACCTTCTTCTTTATCCTCTCTCCTACACTCTCCTCTCTCCTACACTCTCCTCTCTCCTACACTCTCCTCCCATACACTACAGTACATCCACAATCTCTCCTCTCTCCTACACTCTCATTTCCCCTACACTCTCCTCTCATACACTACAGTACATCCACAATCTCTCCTCTCTCCTACACTCTCCTCTCTCCTACACTCTCCTCTCTCCTACACTCTCCTCCCATACACTACAGTACATCCACAATCTCTCCTCTCTCCTACACTCTCCTTTCCCCTACACTCTCCTCTCATACACTACAGTACATCCACAATCTCTCCTCTCTCCTACACTCTCCTCTCTCCTACACTCTCCTCTCATACACTACAGTACATCCACAATCTCTCCTCTCTCCTACACTCTCCTTTCCCCTACACTCTCCTCTCATACACTACAGTACATCCACAATCTCTCCTCTCTCCTACACTCTCCTCTCTCCTACACTCTCCTCTCTCCTACACTCTCCTCCCATACACTACAGTACATCCACAATCTCTCCTCTCTCCTACACTCTCCTTTCCCCTACACTCTCCTCTCATACACTACAGTACATCCACAATCTCTCCTCTCTCCTACACTCTCCTCTCTCCTACACTCTCCTCTCTCCTACACTCTCCTCTCATACACTACAGTACATCCACAATCTCTCCTCTCTCCTACACTCTCCTCTCTCCTACACTCTCCTTTCTCCTACACTCTCCTCCCATACACTACAGTACATCCACAATCTCTCCTCTCTCCTCCTCTCCTCCCCCCCTCTTCTCCTCTCCTCCTCTCCAATCCTCTCTCCCCTTCTCCTTCCTCTCTCCTCTTCTCTCTCAAATCCTCCGCTCCTCCCTCCTCTCCTCTCTCCTCCTCTCCAATCCTCCTCTCTCCTACACCACCTCCTCTCCTCTCCTTTCCATTAGTGGGCCTAAAGGGTGTTGTTGAGTTAATATCCCTGGGTTGTTGTGATTGAGATAAGGCATTATGTACCCTCTGTACTGATGACCCTGCAAGATCATATCACTACACAAATCCATCCTATCCTCCTCTCATTACCTCTGTTCTACCTCTCCAGCCCAATACTTATTCTATTTTCTTCCTATTGTTTAATCAAATCAACAACAAAGAATTAAAGACAGTTCACTGCGCTTGCCAGTATTGAGCTTAGTTATTGGCCTCACAGCCTTTTGTCAAAGCTTTGCATCTTTTTTTTTACCTAGTTAGTAGTAGTTAATAGGTAGTTAATAAGAACAAATACTTATATTCAATGACCGCCTAGTTAACTGCCTCGTTCAGGGCCAGAACCACAGATTTGTCAGCTCGGGGATTTGAACTTGCAACTTTCCGGTTACTAGTTCAACGCTCTAACCACAAGGCTACCCTGCCGACCCGTCTTACATTTTCTGTATTTTGAAAGTTACACATCTTGACAACTTGATTGCTGACAAGCAAAAAACGTGGGACTGGGTCAACAATAGACTAATGAAACAAATACCAAAATATAGTTTCTGGGTGGAATTTTCCTTTTATTAAGTCCTCAAGGGTCCTTTCAATTTAGGAGACTTTCTTATGCCTGAACAGAATCTGGAGAATGCCATGCTAGAACCCCCCCCCAGACTGGTGGTATGTGGCTAAAATGGCCCCCTGTTCCCTTATGGGCCCTGTTATAGTGCACTATATAGGGAATAGTGTGGCATTTGGTAATGCATGCAGCGAGTGCAGCTCTCTCTGTGTAGGTTGGAGGCATTTTATAAGCAGCTGTAATGACTGTAAGGGGCCTTCTCTCCTCTCTGTCATACAGACATTCTGAGAGGCTTTGGAAAGTGTGTGTGTTTCTCCTCTCTGGAGCAGAATACAGCTACCCTAGGGCTGTGAAAAACACCTAAGGACCCTATTGAATTATAACTGTTATCCAGGATCTGTGGGTAATGTCAGGAATAATAACATATTTTTGTTCACACAGTGAAAAACTCCTAGAAGACGTGGTACTACACTGAGTACACCAAACATTAGGAACACCTCCCTAATATTGGGTTGAGCACCCCCCCCCCCCTTGCACTCAGAACATCCTCTAAATTATTTATTGCACTCTCAAAGAGGACTTGGCGTTAATATTCCTGGTCAATACGTGTCTTTATTTTGGTCTCTGTACTGAGTGGTCAGTTCAGACAGTGACTGGTGCTAGCTGTGCTCTAGTGCATGGTCAGCCAGCCATCAGTCAACAGGGTTTTGTCAGGAGTGCTACGCACACACACACAGCAGTGGTGCTCTGGCTTCCTGTCACTTCCTACAGCTAAGGGCTGACTTAGTACTGTGTCATCAGCATGAGAGAGAGAGAGAGAGAGAGAGAGAGAGAGAGAGAGAGAGAGAGAGAGAGAGAGAGAGAGAGAGAGAGAGAGAGAGAGAGAGAGAGAGAGAGAGAGAGAGAGAGAGAGAGAGAGAGAGAGAGAGAGAGAGAGAGAGAGAGAGAGAGAGAGAGAGAGAGAGAGAGAGAGAGAGAGAGAGAGAGAGAGAGAGAGAGAGAGAGAGAGAGAGAGAGAGGTCTGATATGAATGCTGGACCCGCTGGAGGAGAATGGAGGAAGGTAAGAGGAAGAGGAGAAAGAAAAAGAAGACGGAGAGAGAAATGTTCAAAGCCCACTGATTTGCTTGCTCTTCTTCTTTGGTTTGACGCTACAAGCTTGGCACACCTCTATTTGGGGAGTTTCTCCCATTCTTCTCTGCAGATCCTCTCAAGCTCTGTCAGGTTGGGTTAGGACCGTTGCTACACAGCTATTTTCAGGTCTCTCCAGAGATGTTTGATCGGGTTCAAGTCCGGGCTCTGGCTGGGTCACTCAAGGACATTCAGAGACTTGTCCCGAAGCCACTCCTGTGTTGTCTTGGCTGTGTGCTTAGGGTCGTTGTCCTGTGAGAAGGTGAACCTTTGCACCAGTCAGAGGTCCTGAGCGCTCTGGATCAGGTTTTCGTCAACAATCGCGCTGTACTTTGCTCCGATCATCTTTCCCTTGATCCAAAATAAATGGTATTGGTTACAAACATGGAATTAGTTATGATAATAATAATTAATGTTATTGCGGGTTGCTTGTGCAAAAGGCTTGTGCTTCTAGCTCTGACATTGCAGTAATATCTAACAAATTACACAACATATGCCCAATACACACAAATCTAAGTAGGAATGTATTAAGACTATATACATACAGTGGAAGTCGGAAGTTTTACATACACTTAGGTTGGAGTCATTAAAACTCATTTTTCAACCACTCCACACATTTCTTGTTAACAAACTACAGTTTTGGCAAGTCGGTTAGGACATCTACTTTGTGCATGACAAAGTAATTTTTCCAACAATTGTTTACAGATTATTTCACTTATAATTCACTGTATCACAATTCCAGTGGGTCAGACGTTTACATATACTAAGTTGACTGTGCCTTTAAGTTTAAGCTTTTACTTTAAGCTTTACTTTTAGATATGTTTACATAAGTTGACAGTGCCTTTAAACATTTAAACAGCTTGGAAAATTCCATAAAATTATGTCATGGCGTTAAAAGCTTCTAATTAATATCATTTGTCAATTGGAGGTGTACCTGTGGATGTGCCTCTTTGCTTGACATCATGGGAAAATCTAAAGAAATCAACCAAGACCTCAGAATTTTGGTTCATCCTTGGGAGCAAAGTCTGGTTCATCCTTGGGAGCAAAGTCAGGTCCATCCTTGGGAGCAAAGTCTGGTTCATCCTTGGGAGCAAAGTCTGGTTCATCCTTGGGAGCAAAGTCTGGTTCATCCTTGGGAGCAAAGTCAGGTCCATCCTTGGGAGCAAAGTCTGGTTCATCCTTGGGAGCAAAGTCTGGTTCATCCTTGGGAGCAAAGTCTGGTTCATCCTTGGGAGCAAAGTCTGGTTCATCCTTGGGAGCAAAGTCTGGTTCATCCTTGGGAGCAAAGTCTGGTTCATCCTTGGGAGCAAAGTCTGGTTCATCCTTGGGAGCAATTTTCAAATGCCTGAAGGTACCACGTTAATCTGTACAAACAATAGTACACAAGAATAAACACCATGGGACCACGCATCCGTCAATAACGTACAGGAAGGAGGTGCGTTCTGTCTCCTCGTGATGAACGTACTTTGGTGCGAAAAGTGCAAATCAATCCCAGAACAACAGCAAAGTACCCTGTGAAGATGCTGGAGGAAACGGGTACAAAGGCATCTAAATGCACAGTAAAACGCGTCATATATCGCCATAACCCGAAAGGCCGCTCAGCAAGGAAGAAGCCACTGCTCCAAAACCGGCATACAAAAGTCAAACTATGGTTTGCAACTGCACATGGGGACAAAGATTGTACTTTTCAGAGAAATGTTCGCTGGTCTGATGAAACAAAAATATAACTGTTTGGCCATAATGACCATCGTTATGATTAGAGGAAAAAGGGGGAGGCTTGCAAGCCGAAGAACATCATCCCAACCGTGAAGCATGGGGGTGGCAGCATCATGTTGTGGGGGTTCTTAGATATATTGAAGCAACATCTCAAGACATCAGTCAGGACGATAAAGCTTGGTCGCAAATGGGTCTCCCAAAATGGCCTAAGGACAACAAAGTCAAGGTATTGGAGTGGCCATCACAAAGCCCTGACCTCAATCATATAGAAAATTGTGGGCAGAACTGAAAAAGCGAGTGCGAGCAAGTAGGCCTACAAACCTGACTCAGTGACACCAGCTCTGTCAGGATGAATGGTTCAAAATTCACCCAACTTATTGTGGGAAGCTTGTGGAAGGCTACCCGATACGTTTGACCCGAGTTAAACAATTTAAAGGCAATGCTACCAAATACTAATTGAGTGGATATAAACTTCTGACCCACTGGGAATGTGATGAAAGAAATAAAAGCTGAAATATATCATTCTCTCTACTATTATTCTGACATGTCACATTCTTAAAATAAAGTGTTGATCCTAACTGACCCAAGACAAGGAAATTTTACAAAGATTAAATGTCACTAATTGTTAAAAACTTAATTTTATAGTATTTGGCTAAGGGGTATGTAAACGTCCGACTTCAGCTGTACATATGAGGTGAGTAATGCAAGATACAGTATGTAAACATTATTAAGTGACTGGTGTTCCATTCGTCAAAGTGGCCAATGATTTCTAGTCTATGCCTATAGGCAGCAGCCTCTAATGTGCTAGTGATGGCTGTTTAACAATCTGATGGCCTTGATATAGAAGCTGTTTTTCAGTCTCTCGGTCCCAGCTTTGATGCACCTGTACTGACCTCGACTTCTGGATGATAGTGTGGTGAACTGGCAGTGGCTCAGGTGGTTGTTGTCCTTGATGATCTTTTTAGCCTTCCTGTGACATCGGGTGCTGTAGGTATCCTGGAGGGCAGGTCGTTTTCCCCGGTGATGCGTTGGGCAGACCGCACCACCCTCTGGAGAGCCTTGAGGTTGTGGGAGGTGCAGTTGCCGTACCAGGCGGTGATACAGCCCGACAGGATGCTTTCAATTGTGCATCTGTAAAAAAGTTTGATGGTTTTAGGTGACAAGCCACATTTCTTTAGCCTCCTGAGGTTGAAGAGGCTCTGTTGCGCCTTCTTCACCACACTGTCTGTGTAGGTGATCCATTTCAGTTTGTCCTTGATGTATACGCCAAGGAACGTGAAGCTTTCCACCTTCTCCACTGCGGTCCCGTCGATGTAAATAGGGTGGTGCACCCTCTGCTTTTCCTGAAGTCCACGATCATCTCGTTTTGTTTTGTTGATGTTGAGTGAGAGGTTGTTTTCCAGGCACCACACACCCAGAGCCCTCACCTCCTCCCTGTAGGCTGTCTCATCGTTGTTGCTAATCAGGCCTACTACTGTTGTGTCGTCTGCAAACTTGATGATTGGGTTGGAGGCTTGCTTGGCCACGCAGTCATGGGTGAACAGGGAGTACAGGATGGGGAAGATCACGCACCCTTGTGGGGTCCCGGTGTTGAGGATCAGCAGAGTGGAGGTGTTGTTTCCTACCTTCACCAGCTGGAAGTCCAGGACCCAGTTGCACAGGGCGGGATTCAGACCCAGGGCCTCAAGCTTAATGACAACCTTGGAGGGAACTATGGTGATGAATGCTGATTTACAGTCAATAAACAGCATTCTTTAATAGGTATTCCACTTGTCCAGATAGGTTAGGGCAGTGTGCAGAGACCAGTTTCCCAGTCCCTGCCGCGGAAATACATCCCCACTGCCACCACCATGCTTCACCGAAGGGATGGTGCCAGGTTTCCTCCAGACGTAACGCTTGGCATTCAGGCCAAAGAGTTTAATCTTGGATTCATCAGACCAGAGATACTTATTTCTTATGGTCTGAGAGTATTTAGGTGCCTTTTGGCAAACTCCACGTAGGCTGTCATGTTCCTTTTACTGAAGAGTGGCTTCCGCCTGGCCACTCTACCGTAAAGGTGTGATTGGTGGAGTGCTGCAGAGATGGTTGTCCTTCTGGAAGGTTCTCCTATCTCCACAGAGGAACTCTGGAGGACTGTCAGAGTGACCATCTGGTTATTGGTCACCTCCCTTCTCCCCACGATTGCCTAGTTTGGCCGGGCATCCAGCTCTAGGAATACTCTTGGTGGTTCCAAACTTTTTTCGTTTAAGAATGATGGAGGCAACTGTTTTCTTGGGGACATTCAATGCTGCAGAATGTTTTTGAGGATACCCTTCCCCAGATCTCTGCCTCAACACAATCCTGTCTCAGAGCTCTATGGACAATTCCTTCGACCTCATGGCTTGCTTTTTGCTCTGACATGCACTGTCAACTGTGGGACCTTATATGGACAGGTGTGTGCCTTTCCAAATGATTTCCAATCAATTGAATTTACCACAGGTGGACTCCAAACAATTTGTGGAAACATGTCAATGATGTTCATACACCTGAACTCAATTTCTTGTCACATAGCAAAGGGTCTGAATACTTATGTAAATAAGGTATTTTGGTTTTTGATTTTTTTTGTCTTACTCATCATAATAGTATTTTATACATTTCTTTAATGAATGTTAAATGAATCCTGTAAATTTTAAAATGGCCAAATTTGGGTGAAATCAATTAGTTTAATTTCTCAGAGATCAAACTAATATTTCAACCTAATAATGGTATAGGAGTGCTCATCTTCTCTCTCTATGGAAACGATCTGAGATGGTGGGTGTCATGGCTGGCTGAAATGGAATTACATTTTATGTAATGTACATTTTATGTCATCATTTTGCAGACACTCTTATCCAGAGAGACTTACAGGAGCAATTTGATTTTAAGTGCCTTGCTCTAGGTCTCACCAACAGATTTAATTTCACCTGGTATCCAGCACATAGAGTACAGATTAGTACAGGCTGAAGCAGTGTATTGTGGGAAATGTACTCCCAGGTAGCTAGTGCCTCTTCTCTCAGCTCAGCCCTCCCAGTGACACACACGGTGCCACATGATCTCTGGTGAAGGGGAAATTCTCGCTTAGAGGGCCTTTCTGATGAGAGTCGTGTGGGTGTGTGTGTGTGAGGTATTTTTAGTCCTCCTTCGTCATGACATGCTGGGCCGAGACGTCTAGAATGTGGGAAGTTAGCATAGCGGACTAGACTTCTAGAATGTGGAAAGTTAGCATAGCGGACTAGACTTCTAGAATGTGGGAAGTTAGCATAGAAACTAGACTTCTAGAATGTGGGAAGTTAGCATAACAGACTAGACTTCTAGAATGTGGGAAGTTAGCATAGCAGTCTAGACTTCTAGAATGTGGGAAGTTAGCATAGCAGACTAGACTTCTAGAATGTGGGAAGTTAGCATAGCAGTCTAGACTTCTAGAATGTGGGAAGTTAGCATAGCAGACTAGATTGAGGTTGTTTCCCAGGCTTTTTCTCTCTCCCCTGAATGCTCCGACAGTATATGCTGGATTTTTTTAACCTTATTTGGGAAAGCTGTAACCTCTGGCCCTGGAATGTATGTGTGCCTGCTTGTGTGTGCGTGCGTGTTTGTGTCGCAGGAGCCTGCTGAGGGGAGAACGACTCATAATAACAGCTGAAACGGAGCAAATGGAATGGCATTTTGTGTTTTTGCCATACTCTACATACTGTTCTGTCTCCTAATGTGTTTTTTTTTCAACCTGTTCTCTCAGCATTTAGTATTATTCAGTATGTAAATATGATATGTTACTTTTCCTATGGTATGTATTTTTCAAAAACAATGTTCACTTTCATTTAACAACAAATTCTTATTGTCAATGACCGCCTAGTGGGTTAACTGCCTTGTTTAGGGGCAGAACAACAGTTTTTCGTAACCTTGTCAGCTTGATGATTTGATCTTGCAACCTTTTGGTTCCAAGTCCAACACTCTAACCACTAAGCTACCTGCCGCTCCAGGTAGCCTATTCATTTTTGGATGTACACTCCCCCCCATTTCATGTGATACTATCAAGACTCAGGATTTGACCCTGATGCAGACACAGGAGGCAGGTAGTACACTTCTCAGATCATTTATTAGAAACACAGGACATGTAAAGGTTCGTGATCAGGTCAGAGTCAGGCGGGTACAGGACGACAGGCAGAACCGGGAAAAACTGAGAAACAGAACTAGACAAACAGGAAGGCGGGAAAGCACGCTGGTAAGACCTGACAAGACGAACAGACAAACAGAGAACACAGGTTTAAATACACAGGGGATAATGGGGAAGATGGCTACACCTGGAGGGGGTTGGAGCCAAGCTGAAAGACAGGTGAAACAGATCAGGTTGTGACAGATACTGTATGTTACAAATTAACATGTGTATTATATGATCCGAATTTGCAAAACGTACAATATGTAACAAATTTGCTAAATTTACTATATGTTATAAAATTGGCGTACATGCGATGTGTTACGAATTCTAGCTAGGTGGCTGACATTAGCTGGGCTAGGGGTTAGGGTTAAGTTTAGGGGTCAGGTTAAAGGGTTAAGATTAGGGAGAGAGGTCTGAAGGAGTGTAACGGCTGTTGGAAGAAGAGGACCAAGGTGTAGCGTGGTAAGTGTTCATATTTATTTATTGAACTGAACACTAAATACCAAAATAACAAGAGAATAAATGAAACCGAAACAGTCCCGTAAGGTGCAAGCACTGATATGGAAAACAACTACCTACAAAAACCCTGTGGGGAAAAGCTACCTAAGTATGATTCCCAATCAGATACAACGATAGACAGCTGTCCCTGATTGAGAACCATACCCGGCCAAAACAAAGAAAGAGAAACACATAGAAAAATAACATAGAATGCCCACCCAAATCACACCCTGACCAACCCAAAAATAGACATAAAAAGCTCTCTACGGTCAGGGAGTGACAAGGAGGGGAGAGAGTTCTGAAAGAGGGGTGAGGGGTAGAGGGGAGAGTTATAGAAGCGGATGAGAGAGATGGAGAGTTATAGAAGTGGGTGAGAGAGGTGGAGAGTTATAGAAGCAGGTGAGAGAGATGGAGAGTTATAGAAGCGGGTGAGAGAGGTGGGGAGTTATAGAAGCGGGTGAGAGAGGTGGAGAGTTATAGAAGCGGGTGAGAGAGGTGGAGAGTTATAGAAGCGGGTGAGAGAGGTGGAGAGTTATAGAAGCGGGTGAGAGAGGTAGAGGGGTTTGAAGAAGAGTTATAGAAGCGGGTGAGAGAGGTGGAGAGTTATAGAAGCAGGTGAGAGAGATGGAGAGTTATAGAAGGGGATGAGAGAGATGGCGAGTTATAGAAGCGGGTGAGAGAGGTGGAGAGTTATAGAAGGGGATGAGAGAGATGTGGAGAGTTATAGAAGCGGGTGAGAGAGGTGGAGAGTTATAGAAGGGGATGAGAGAGATGGCGAGTTATAGAAGCGGGTGAGAGAGGTAGAGGGGTTTGAAGAAGAGTTATAGAAGCGGGTGAGAGAGGTGGAGAGTTATAGAAGCAGGTGAGAGAGATGGAGAGTTATAGAAGGGGATGAGAGAGATGGCGAGTTATAGAAGAGGGTGAGAGATGTGGAGAGTTATAGAAGTAGACAGGTCTGAAGGAGAGTTACAGCAACAAGGTCTTCTCATCAGAGAGCTGGAAAACAGCCCGGGAGCCCCTCCTCTATTCATGCATCCTTTTTCATCACCTCTGTGAGGAACAACTTTAAAATAATTACGTTCACCTTCCCTCACCCTCTCATTCACAAACAAAGTGTGTGACTCAAAAAAGAGAGAGAGAGAGGTAGAGGGCGTTCTCCCTGATTAAGGGGGTCTGAGCATTTCCCCAAAGTCTCATCACATTAATTTGACATTTTCCCTAGCTCTAATATACTGTAATATACTTAAATACAGAGGATTTCACCTTTAATGTCCTGTCCAGAAATCATTCCCCTGACTTTGACTTAGTTAATAGATGCAGACTCTGACTTAATTACTTCAATCAGACTCTGACTTAGTTCATTCATACTGACTCTGACTTAGTTCATTCATACTGACTCTGACTTAGTTCATTCATACTGACTCTGACTTAGTTCATTCATACTGACTCTGACTTAGTTCATTCATACTGACTCTGACTTAGTTCATTCATACTGACTCTGACTTAGTTCATTCATACTGACTCTGACTTAGTTCATTCATACTGACTCTGACTTAGTTCATTCATACTGACTCTGACTTAGTTACTTCATACTGACTCTGACTTAGTTCATTCATACTGACTCTGACTTAGTTCATTCATACTGACTCTGACTTAGTTCATTCATACTGACTCTGACTTAGTTCATTCATACTGACTCTGACTTAGTTCATTCATACTGACTCTGACTTAGTTCATTCATACTGACTCTGACTTAGTTCATTCATACTGACTCTGACTTAGTTCATTCATACTGACTCTGACTTAGTTACTTCATACTGACTCTGACTTAGTTACTTCATACTGACTCTGACTCTGACTTAGTTCATTCATACTGACTCTGACTTAGTTACTTCATACTGACTCTGACTTAGTTCATTCATACTGACTCTGACTTAGTTCATTCATACTGACTCTGACTTAGTTACTTCATACTGACTCTGACTTAGTTACTTCATACTGACTCTGACTTATTTCATTCATACTGACTCTGACTTAGTTACTTCATACTGACTCTGACTTAGTTACTTCATACTGACTCTGACTTAGTTCATTCATACTGACTCTGACTTAGTTCATTCATACTGACTCTGACTTAGTTACTTCATACCGCTGTGGTGGTCATAACATTTTCGTCAGCCGGTGATTGTCAAGCAAATAACTGCCGGTCTCACAGTAATGTCCGGTTAATTAACATAAACACATTACAGCATCTCCTGGCTTCCACACATGTGGAACATCTACATTTTAAAAAGTTTAATAAATCCATGTAATATAGCCTACACTTTCACAATAAATCCATTAGTTATTTTAGACAGATCTAAAGAAACAGGATATGAATTAAATGTAATCTATTTCAGAAGAACAGAATAGGATCCTCTGAGATGTCCTTCTGTTAGGGCCCGATCTGGCTGTGCCATATGGCTGTGGGCTACACTAGTTCATTTAGCAGACAAGATTTGCTTGGAATTCTGTGGCATTATTTTATATTATTTTGTAGTTTCCTCCAAACGGTTTGAGGGAGTATGCACACAAGTGGCTATTCTGTGTTGAGTGGTTAACAAAGAAATAGGTCCTCCTAGATGCTTAATTTAGAGTTATTAATGTGACTTTGTTCTATAAACGTTGGGATGTATATTTTGATTTTTAATAAATTATAATGCGGAATGATGCGACTCTAATGATGATTTGAAAAAAGTTGCATGAAAGGCATGAGTTCTGCTTTGTTTTAGTTTTTCTCACAGGCTGTACACTCCTGATAATGGCGACATCCCCTTTGGGTGGCCGTAATGCCCCCTGAAAAACATCCATGTATTTTGTAGCTAGTGGCTGTTGTGCCCTTGGGCTGAATATAATCATTAAAATTCCCTTCTTCCGGCTGCGTGCCAAAGGATGCGCATATTAAAGATATGGGAAGAACTGTCCCCATTTTACTTTTCGTCAGCCAATGAGATGAGTAACGAACAGCAAAAGCACTAGCCTATGTCAATCTACTATCCCCCATAGTACAAAACTACTATAAGGGACCTATTGTATTCTTTGCGAGGAAATAAATATTCCAAAAAATACAGTCATCTACGCACTTAATAAATAGTGGGGGGAAAAAATACAGTCATCTACGCACTTAATAAATAGTGGGGGGGAATACAGTTATCTACGCACTTAATAAATAGTGGGAAGAACAAAATACAGTCATCTACGCACTTAATAAATAGTGGGGGGAATACAGTTATCTACGCACTTAATAAATAGTGGGGGGGGGAATACAGTTATCTTACGCACTTAATAAATAGTGGGGGGGGGAATACAGTTATCTACGCACTTAATAAATAGTGGGGGGGGGAATACAGTTATCTACGCACTTAATAAATAGTGGGGGGGGGGGGAATACAGTCATCTATGCACTTAATAAATAGTGGGGGGGGAATACAGTTATCTACGCACTTAATAAATAGTGGGGGGGGAATACAGTTATCTACGCACTTAATAAATAGTGGGGGGGGGGAATACAGTTATCTACGCACTTAATAAATAGTGGGGGGGAATACAGTTATCTACGCACTTAATAAATAGTGGGGGGGGGAATACAGTTATCTACGCACTTAATAAATAGTGGGGGGGGGGAATACAGTTATCTACGCACTTAATAAATAGTGGGGGGGGGAATACAGTTATCTACGCACTTAATAAATAGTGGGGGGGGGAATACAGTTATCTACGCACTTAATAAATAGTGGGGGGGAATACAGTTATCTACGCACTTAATAAATAGTGGGGGGGAATACAGTTATCTACGGCACTTAATAAATAGTGGGGGGGGGAATACAGTTATCTACGCACTTAATAAATAGTGGGGGGGGGAATACAGTTATCTACGCACTTAATAAATAGTGGGGGGAATACAGTTATCTACGCACTTAATAAATAGTGGGGGGGGAATACAGTTATCTACGCACTTAATAAATAGTGGGGGGGGGGGAATACAGTTATCTACGCACTTAATAAATAGTGGGGGGGGAATACAGTTATCTACGCACTTAATAAATAGTGGGGGGGGGAATACAGTTATCTACGCACTTAATAAATAGTGGGGGGGGAATACAGTTATCTACGCACTTAATAAATAGTGGGGGGGGGGGAATACAGTCATCTACGCACTTAATAAATAGTGGGGGGGAATACAGTTATCTACGCACTTAATAAATAGTGGGGGGGAATACAGTTATCTACGCACTTAATAAATAGTGGGGGGGGGGGAATACAGTTATCTACGCACTTAATAAATAGTGGGGGGGGGGGGGGGAATACAGTTATCTACGCACTTAATAAATAGTGGGGGGGGGAATACAGTTATCTACGCACTTAATAAATAGTGGGGGGGAATACAGTTATCTACGCACTTAATAAATAGTGGGGGGGGGGAATACAGTTATCTACGCACTTAATAAATAGTGGGGGGAATACAGTTATCTACGCACTTAATAAATAGTGGGGGGGGGGGGGAATACAGTTATCTACGCACTTAATAAATAGTGGGGGGAATACAGTTATCTACGCACTTAATAAATAGTGGGGGGGGAATACAGTTATCTACGCACTTAATAAATAGTGGGGGGGGGGGAATACAGTCATCTACGCACTTAATAAATAGTGGGGGGGGGGGAATACAGTTATCTACGCACTTAATAAATAGTGGGGGGGGGAATACAGTTATCTACGCACTTAATAAATAGTGGGGGGGGGGGAATACAGTTATCTACGCACTTAATAAATAGTGGGGGGGGAATACAGTTATCTACGCACTTAATAAATAGTGGGGGGGGGAATACAGTTATCTACGCACTTAATAAATAGTGGGGGGGGAATACAGTTATCTACGCACTTAATAAATAGTGGGGGGGGGGAATACAGTTATCTACGCACTTAATAAATAGTGGGGGGAAAAAAATACAGTTATCTACGCACTTAATAAATAGTGGGGGGAAAGAAAACTCCCAAGTGACAAGAGAGACTTCATGACGATGGACAGACAAACAGAAACATTTCTTTGAGATTGAGTAAGACACTTTGGCGGCCTTGTTTTCGGAAACCATTGACTTTTCCTGTGGTTTATTTTCATGCCAGCCCAGGTAGGCTATTCTCCTGTTGTAAAGAGAAGCAATGTGCTTAATATTAGGAAAGTTGAGAAATAAATGTAGTAGGCCTAGCCTATAGAAAGCTGATGGGATCCTCCTCTTTTTAAAAGAGGCCTTCACTCTGTTTTCTCAATTTCATAGCCGATAGAAATGTTGTGCAACATGAGCTCAAGGGCTCTCATGAAGGGTTTGATTAGATTTTCAATTACATTTGCATTGATGTCAGAGTGATTAGAGGGACAATAGAGTGCTGAATACCAGGCAGTTAGCAAGTTTGGTAGGTGACTAATGACCCATCAGCAGCATCAGAGCACGTAGAAGCCTAATACTGTGACTAAAGCATCGGGATTTGATTTGATTTGAATTGAAGCCATCACATGGAATTTGACTGCCATCCTAACCGCCGGTGTAGCAGTAATACGGTCCACGTAACATCCCTACCATACAAACTCTTAGTTACCTCATACAAACTCTGACTTAGTTACCTCATACAGACTCTGACCCCATACAAACTCTGACTTAGTTACCTCATACAGACTCTGACTTCATACAGACTGACCTCGTGCAGACTCCCAACTTAGTTACTTCCTGCAAACTCCCGATTGAGTTACTTCCTGCAATTTCCCGACTGAGTTACTTCCTGCAGACTCTCGACTTAGTTACTTCCTGCAGACTCCCGACTTAGCTACTTCCTGCAGACTCCCGACTTAGTTACTTCCTGCAGACTCCCGATTTAGTTACTTCCTGCAGACTCCCGACTTAGTTACTTGCTGCAGACTCCCGACTTAGTTACTTCGTGCAGACTCTCGACTTAGTTACTTCCTGCAGACTCTCGACTTAGTTACTTCATGCAGACTCCCGACTTAGCTACTTCCTGCAGACTCCCGACTTAGTTACTTCCTGCAGACTCCCGATTTAGTTACTTCCTACAGACTCCTGACTTTCTTCCTGCAGCTTGGTGGTGTCTGAAATATTTATTTCACCAGGATTGTCTGGATAAATATTAGTTGTTCAAGATTAGTCCAAGATGTTGGTAGCTTCAGCAGTTTCATTTTCAGATCCAGAATTAAATCAAATCAAGATAAATCAAATGTTATTGGTCATATGCGCCGAATACAACAGGTGAGGACATTACCGGGAAATGCTTAATTACAAGCGCATTCCCAACAATGCAGAGTTAACCTTGGGGTCACAGTAACCTTACCTTACAGTAACCTCAGTCTTAGGTGACCGAGCAGAGCAGAGCTCACATCTCTCCCATGACAAAGTATTGCCTCAGTCAACACACACAGAAATATATTTGCTTGACTGTACATTAGTCTTGCTTGACTGTGTGTTGGCTACAGAGTTCAGAAGAGGACAGAATATATTGACCCTTGACTATATCAATTTATACAAGAAATTACACTCACTGGTAAAGGTCACTTCACTGGAGAGACACTCACAATGACACAACAACAGGGGGAAGGCGTGGTAGTGTCCTCTGTCTCTGTCTCTTCCTGTCTCTCTCTGACTCTCTCTGTCTCTCCCTGTCTCTCTCTGTCTCTTCCTGTCTCTGTAATAGGCATTAACATGCTAGTGAGTAAATGGACACAGTGGAGGGTGTGCTTCTCTCCTATCAATTAAAAACACGTACAGACAGATACGCCAACCACTTTCAAACATCCAATTATTTAGTCTCTTAAACGTACAGTGATTTACTAATCAACAGATGAGGATGTGAAGGGCTGTCTCTCTGACTGTGTCTCAAGTATCACCCTGTTCCCTATGTAGTACACTACTTTTGACCAGAGCCCCATAGGGGTAAAGGGGTTCGTTTAAGGACACACACTCCCTCTCAGATCCATCAACTGGCCCTGTATTTTGATGGTTAACCCAGTCACATGGGGGAGGTTTACTGGCAGAGTACCTCCTAAATGACAGCAGGGTCCATATGGCTTTGGTCTAAAGTAGTGTGGGACATATCCAACATCCCTGGTTTAAATGAGACTAAATACTTGATGAGTCCCTGACTCTGTCCTTATGGTCTAGAACAGAAGGCTGTTGATCATTCTAGAGATGTTTAACAGAATGTTGGTGAAATGTTTTATTCCAAATGTTCCATGGGCTGCATCAGTTCTATTCCAAATGTTCCATGGACTGCATCAGTTCTATTCCAAATGTTCCATGGGCTGCATCAGTTCTATTCCAAATGTTCCATGGGCTGCATCAGTTCTATTCTAAATGTTCCATGGGCTGCATCAGTTCTATTCTAAATGTTCCATGGGCTGCATCAGTTCTATTCTAAATGTTCCATGGGCTGCATCAGTTCTATTCTAAATGTTCCATGGGCTGCATCAGTTCTATTCTAAATGTTCCATGGGCTGCATCAGTTCTATTCCAAATGTTCCATGGGCTGCATCAGTTCTATTCCAAATGTTCCATGGGCTGCATCAGTTCTATTCCAAAAGTTCTATTCCAAATGTTCCATGGACTGCATCAGTTCTATTCCAAATGTTCCATGGACTGCATCAGTTCTATTCCAAATGTTCCATGGGCTGCATCAGTTCTATTCCAAATGTTCCATGGGCTGCATCAGTTCTATTCTAAATGTTCCATGGGCTGCATCAGTTCTATTCTAAATGTTCCATGGGCTGCATCAGTTCTATTCTAAATGTTCCATGGGCTGCATCAGTTCTATTCTAAATGTTCCATGGGCTGCATCAGTTCTATTCTAAATGTTCCATGGGCTGCATCAGTTCTATTCTAAATGTTCCATGGGCTGCATCAGTTCTATTCTAAATGTTCCATGGGCTGCATCAGTTCTATTCTAAATGTTCCATGGGCTGCATCAGTTCTATTCCAAATGTTCCATGGGCTGCATCAGTTCTATTCCAAATGTTCCATGGGCTGCATCAGTTCTATTCTGTTCCATCAGTTCTATTCTAAATGTTCCATGGGCTGCATCAGCATCAGTTCTATTCCAAATGTTCCATGGGCTGCATCAGTTCTATTCTAAATGTTCCATGGACTGCATCAGTTCTATTCCAAATGTTCCATGGGCTGCATCAGTTCTATTCCAAATGTTCCATGGGCTGCATCAGTTCTATTCTAAATGTTCCATGGGCTGCATCAGTTCTATTCTAAATGTTCCATGGGCTGCATCAGTTCTATTCCAAATGTTCCATGGGCTGCATCAGTTCTATTCTAAATGTTCCATGGACTGCATCAGTTCTATTCCAAATGTTCCATGGGCTGCATCAGTTCTATTCCAAATGTTCCATGGGCTGCATCAGTTCTATTCTAAATGTTCCATGGGCTGCATCAGTTCTATTCTAAATGTTCCATGGGCTGCATCAGTTCTATTCTAAATGTTCCATGGGCTGCATCAGTTCTATTCCAAATGTTCCATGGGCTGCACCAGTTCTATTCTAAATGTTCCGTGGGCTGCATCAGTTCTATTCCAAATGTTCCATGGGATGCATCAGTTCTATTCTAAATGTTCCATGGGCTGCATCAGTTCTATTCTAAATGTTCCATGGGCTACATCAGTTCTATTCTAAATGTTCCATGGGCTGCATCAGTTCTATTCCAAATGTTCCATGGGCTGCATCAGTTCTATTCTAAATGTTCCATGGGCTGCATCAGTTCTATTCTAAATGTTCCATGGGCTGCATCAGTTCTATTCTAAATGTTCCATGGGCTGCATCAGTTCTATTCTAAATGTTCCATGGGCTACATCAGTTATATTCTAAATGTTCCATGGGCTGCATCAGTTCCATCGTGCTGCAGTGCTTTATGATCTTCTTATGGCTGGGGGGCAGTATTGAGTAGCTTGGATGAAAAGGTGCCCATTGTAAACGGCCAGCTCCTCAGTCTCAGTTGCTAATATATGCATGTTATTAGTATTGGATAGAAAACACTCTAAAGTTTCCAAAACTGTCACAATATTGTCTGTGAGTATAACAGAACTGATAGAGCCTCCCTTTGCAGGATTTAAAGGGATATGAACCAGATTCCTTTTCCTATCTCTTCCTCAAGGTGTCAACAGTCTTCAGACATAGTTTCAGGCTTTTATTTTGAAAAATGAGCCAGAACGATAACATCGCGTCAATTGGTCACATGAGTTTTGCTCGCGCAACAGTATTTGGACAGCCATTGTTTTCCCCTCTCCTACTGATAAAGATGTTTGCGGTTGATATATTATCGATTATATTTTAAAAACAACCTGAGGATTGATTATAAAAAACGTTTGACATGTTTCTGTGGACATTACGGAAACTATTTGGAATTTTTGTCTGCGTTGTCGTGACTGCTCTTTCCTGTGGATTTCTGAACATAATGCGCCAAACAAACAGAGGTATTTTGGATATAAAATATTAATCTTTATGGAACAAAAGGAACATTTGTTGTGTAACTGGGAGTCTCGTGAGTGAAAACATCCGAAGATCATTAAAGGTAAACGATTAATTTGATTGCTTTTCTGATTTTCGTGACCGATCTTCCTGATGCTAAGTGTACTTAATGTTTTATCGTGCGATCGATAAACTTACACAAACGCTTGGATTGCTTTTGCTGTAAAGCATAATTTGACACGACAGGTGGATTAACAAAAGGCAAAGCTGTGTTTTCCTATATTGCACTTGTGATTTCACGAATAAATATTCATAGTAATATTTATTGTACGTAGCGCTATGCTATTCAGCGGTTTTTGTGACACTTATCCCGATAGGGGGATTGCAGCCAAAAGAAAGAGAAATGGAAAGAGTAAAGAGAGGGATGATATTACTGTCGCTGACGGTCGTTATTGCATCTGTGGTTACATCATTTGGAAATCTTTATTCTCTATATGCCTCTGTTATATTCTCTCTTAGCACACACTTTCTCTCCTTTCTCCCTCTCTCTCCCTCCTTTCTCCTTCCTTCCATCTCTCATTTCTCCCTCTCTCTCTCCCTCCTTTCTCCTTCCTTCCATCTCTCGTTTCTCCCTCTCTCTCTCCCTCCTTTCTCCTTCCTTCCATCTCTCGTTTCTCCCTCTCTCTCCCTCCTTTCTCCTTCCTTCCATCTCTTGTTTCTCCCTCTCTCCCTCCTTTCTCCTTCCTTCCATCTCTCGTTTCTCCCTCTCTCTCTCCCTCCTTTCTCCTTCCTTCCATCTCTCATTTCTCCCTCTCTCTCTCCCTCCTTTCTCCTTCCTTCTCTCGTTTCTCCCTCTCTCTCCCTCTTTTCCCCTTCCCCTTCCTTCCTTCCTTCCTTCCTTCCTTCCTTCCTTCCTTCCTTCCTTCCTTCCTTCCTTCCTTCCTTCCTTCCTTCCTTCTCTCCCTCTCTCTCTTTCCTTTCTCTCTCTCCCTCCTTTCTCCTTCCTTCCTTCTCTCGTTTCTCCCTCTTTCGCTCCCTCTTTTCCCCTTCCTTCCTTCTCTCCTCTCTCTCTCTCCTTTCTCTCTCTCCTCTCTCTC